>NW_026712199.1:1387500-1539554 GCF_030504385.1 Musca domestica
CATCTTAATAACAGAAAATATTGAGATATGCCACATCTAAATGCAATCGGATGTTACTTTTTCGTTTCATGAGCTTCATGAATATTCAATATTTTGACCCTTTTGTGGGGATGGTACCAGAAGGGGTGGACCGATCTCTATCATCTTTATAACAGATCTAGTGTTGATAGAAATATTGAGATGTGCTAAGTCTGAATGGAATCGGATTTTAATTTCGCGTTTTATGAGCTTTTCGGATATTTAAAATTTTGACCCTTTTTGTGGGGTAGGTACCAAAAGGGGTGGACCGATGTATCCCGTCTTCACACCAGACCTTGTGTTAATAAAAATATTGTGATGTGTGCAATTTGAAGAGAACAGGATGCTTATTACGGATTTTATAAGTGCTGTAATTATTAAAAATTTTACCCTTTGTGGGGGAGGTACAAGGAGGAATGGCCCGATCTCTAACACTTTATAACAGATCTCGTGGTTATGAAAATATTGAGATATGCCAAATCTGAATGGAATCGCATGTTAATTTCGCATTTTATGAGCTTTTTGGATATTCAAAATGTTGACCCATTTGTGGGGAAGGTACCAGAAGGAGTGGACCGATGTATCCTGTCTGCCCACCAGACCTCGGGTCAATAAAAATATTGTGATATGTGTAATTTGAAGAGAAACGGATGCTTATTATGGATTTTATGATCGTTTTGGATATTCGAAATTTTGACCCTTTGCTAGGGAGGTACCAGAAGGAGTGGACCGATGTGTCTCTTCTTCATACCAGACCAGAATTTGAAGAGAATCGAACTCTTACAACGCATAATATAAGAGTTAAAATTATTCAGATTTTGACCCTTTGTCGTGGAGGTACTTGATGGAGTGGACCGAGTGACCTAGCACTGATGCAAATATTACTATTTGCAAAATCGGATTATGCTTCTTCTTTCTGTGCAGTAAAATATTTTTGGAAAATTTCGACATTTTGTGGGGTAGGTACCAGCAGAAGGGGACCGATATTGCCATATTCGAACTCGATCTAAGTTTTATAATAATATTACGATATACCAAGTTTGGAACGAATCGAGAATCCGGCTACTTCCTTGACGTCGGGCTACGCTACCAGTATCACGGTAACGAGCGATGAATGAGCTGTCACTGGGATAATTTTAACAGTTGTCGGACGAGTGGCTTAGAAATGACAGCAGTCTAAAGTTGGTTGCAGTTTTTTCATCTCACCCTGTATATTCTCTCTAGCCATATGACTGGGGGTATAAAAGAATAATTTTACAAGGACTGCGTGAGCTTGTATATTATTAAAGAATATTTCTTAAGGATCACATAGCTCAAGGACTTTTCATAAAAAAATATTTTTTCTAAGAACCAAACCTCAAGAGCCGTGTATTTTTTAAGAAAATATTTTTAAAGAATTTAAGATATCTTCATTTTATCAAAGGCCTTCTGCATACAAAAGACTTTAGCAATACCTCTCTATAGAAGACTTTATCAATGTCTTCTTCGAACCGATAGGTCTTCATAGAAAAATGTGCAAAAATTCGTGTCTGGAGAAGACCATGAAAATATGTTTTCAGTTTTAAGATCCTCTATGGAATTCCTTTAAAAGTCATCTCTCTATTGGAGAGCTTTAAAAGTTATTTTTTTTAGTCTTCTCTCTCTGTAAAAGCGAAAATACCTTCAAAAAGTCTTCCCTCCATAGAAGATATTTAGAAAGTTTTCCGTTCATGGAAAAAACGTAGTTCTCTATAGGAAAATTTTTAAAAGGTCTTCTCTCTATAGAAGACTTACAAAAAAATTTTCTCTCTAAGATACCTTTCTAATGTCTGCTCTATTAAAAAAACATTAAACGAGCGTTTCTACTGTGGAGGTCTTTAAGGAGACCTTTTCTCTCTCTCTCTCTCTCTCTCTCTCTCTCTCTTTATCTCTATGGTAGGCCCTCAAATTGTCTTGTCTATAGAAATTCCTTAAAAGGTCTCGTCGTGCGAATCCTACCAGTTTTTAGGGACTTAAAGGGCTCGTCATGCCTGAAACTGGTTAGACAGCCAATTTTTACAACCACTCAACTTCCAGTGACCTGAGGCCCCTGTTCTTGCAGGAGTAATGTGGAATCAAATTTAGTTTCCTAGAATTCTCCATGTTTCAGATCGTACAGATTTTCAAAATATACGGTACGGCCAAGTAGTGATCGGGACTTTCTTTAACATTCCAACACACATATATGATTTAGGTGAATGTGTGTATGAATTGTGTTTATATTTACATTTGTGACTGCTGTCATACGTCGCTGCCATATTTATTGTCTCTGGCCAATTTAGATAAACAATTAATGTTTAACTATTTCGAAAACAAATAGACGTGGTAGGCAAACAGAATAAGCATAAATAAATTGCGATTTTCTGTTATTCTCGTTTATTGTTGATTCTAGTAGCTTTTTAAGTGCGTCCCCGCACAGAGATAAAGAGGAATACTTAAGCTTATGTTGTGTGTGAGATATATTTGAGTTCGTCGACGCAGGTCGATGCACAGTGGTTGCAACATGTGGTTATAAGATAAGTATTAGTCAGGGACAGGGAGAGAGAGGCAGAGAGAGAGAGAGAGAGAGAGAGAGTAACACATACCCGGCAATAAGGACACTTCATACATACTTTTTTAAGAGGTTATTGCATATCGGGCTTAAGGTTCAATTAGATATGACATAACCATAACCATACTTAAGCCTGTTTTGTGTGTGAGATGTACTCGTACTTGGATTCGTCGATGCAGGTCGATGCACAGTGGTTATAAGAGAAGTGTTAGTCAGAGAGAGAGAGAGAGAGAGAGAAAAGAAATGTGTGTCCGGTAATCAGGACACTTAATAGATATTTGGAACTTTTTTTTAATGGGCTTAAGGTTCAATTAGACGTGCCATAACCATACTTGAGTGATTGGTGTGAGATATATTCGTACTTGGGCTCGTCGACGCACAGTGGTTGCAACATATGTTTATAAGAGAAGTGTCAGTTAAATAGAGGGAGAGTGATATATATAACTCATAAGCGGTAATTGGGACACTTCACAGATATTTGGAACTTTTTTCTCAGAGACTATACGTTCCTTAACCATAACCGTAACCATACTTGTATTGTGTGTGAGATATACTCGTACTTGGGTTCGTCGACGCAGGTCGATGCACAGTCATTGCAACATTTGGTGTTAGAGGTGTTAGTCAGAGAGAGAGAGAGAGAGAGAGAGAGAGAGAGAGATAGATAGCTATTTTTTCTAAGGAGCTATGGCATATGAGGCTTAAGCTTCAAGTATACGTACCATAACCATAACCGTAACCGTCTATATAAATCAAATTACGTTTTTCTGCCGTAAACATAAAAAACGGAAACTATATACATATTTCAGAGGTCATCAATTTATTTTTAATAATTTATTGACCTTCAGACACTTTTACAGGCGGGATTTCTTGAAAATGTTACCAAGACCAAACGAATCTTTACAAGGCGGATTTTTAAAAATATATATTTATTTGCCATAAAAGTGTTTATAAATGCATGGTGGTGTAGGGTATCATATAGTCGGGCCCGCTCGACTTTTAACTTTTTCTTACTTGTTTAAAAATATTTCAGAACACTTAGAGACGTGGATTTTTTTAAATATTTCAGAAAATTTAGAGACATGGATTTTTTAAAATATTTCAGAAAATTTAGAGACATGGATTTTTCTTAAAATATTTCAGAAAATTCAGAGACATGGATTTTTTAAACATATTTCAGAAAATTTAGAGACATGGATTTTTCTTAAAATATTTCAGAAAATTTAGAGACGTGGGTTTTTTAAAAATATTTCACAAAATTTAGAGACGTGGATTTTTATAAAAATATTTCAGAAAATTTAATGAAGTGGATTCTTTTTTTAAATATTTCAGAATATTTAGAGACGTGGATTTTTTAAAAATATTTCAAAAAATTCAGAGACATGGATTTTTTAAAAATATTTCAGAAAATTCAGAGACATGGATTTTTTTAAAAATTATTTCAGAAAATTTAATGACGTGGATTTTTTAAAAATATTTCAGAAAATTTTGAGACGTGGATTTTTTTTTAAAATATTTTAGAAAATTCAGAGACATGGATTTTTTGAAATTATTTCAGAAAATTCAGAGACATGGATTTTTTTAAAAATATTTCAGAACATTTAGAGACGTGGATTTATTAAAAATATTTCAGAACATTTAGAGACGTGGATTTTTTAAAAATATTTCAGAAAATGTAGAGACGTAGATTTTTTAAAAATATTTCAAAAAATATTTCAGAAAATTCAGAGACATGGATTTTTTAAAAATATTTCAGAAAATTAAGAGACGTGGATTTTTTAAAAATATTTCAGAAAATTTAGAGACATGGATTTTTTAAAAATATTTCAGAAAATTTAGAGACATGGATTTTTTTGAAAATATTTCAGAAAATATAGAGACGTGGATTTAAAAAAAAATATTTCAGAAGCTTTACAGGAGTGGAATTTTTAAGATGTTTTATAGGAATAAAAATTTAAAAATATATCAGAGGCCATGGAGTCCTTTCCAGGAGTGGATAGTTTATCTCCGTAAAAAGTATTTCAGAGCCTTTTTAGGCGTGCATATTGTCCCACTGTGCAGAGCCTGATACTTGTTGTGTCTGGGAAATACCTTAGGCTAGCAGATAAGTGAAAAAAAGATACGACCAAAATATTACCTCTGCCACTGCCAAGGTGTCCGCTGCGTTGGAATGTGGGTTGTGTTGACATTGTATATTTTTTACGTCTTTGTTTTTTTTTTTTTTTTGGGCAAAGCTTGCGATAAACATTGCCAAATGTTAAAGAGAAATTAATTGAATTGTAAAACACAGAAAATCAATGTCTCAACAAATCAAACGGGGCAGAGAGGGAAATTACCAAAACTAAGTGGTATGTAAAGGTATTTCCAAAACTGATTACAAATTGTTATGGGTTTGGCTGATATTACCAAAAAATAAAAAAAAAAAAAAAAAAAAAAACAGAAAGAGTGCTTATCACACCAACCCAAAGATATAAAACTCAACTGGCGACCCTGAACTTGTGGTGCGAGCGAACAAGTCATTGACGGGGCCAAAAAAAAAAACATGGTTCGACGTGCCGCGGAAGTCTACTGGATGTAAAGTCAATTGCAGGGGAATAATTTATATTTACAGCCAAACGTTGTCGTTTACATGGATCGAATGCAAGTTGTTCCGTTCCTTTCCGTTTGAGTAAAACTGTCAATCAGCAGGTGATGACAATGTCAGCTGAGATGCAATCTGCACAATGAATGACAGCCAACTATGCGGGAGATTTATGCAAAAGGTAACAGCAGGAAGCTTTGTAATGTCTTAAAATAGCAGTTACTTTACATCGATACTATAGATATTTATACCCTACAACACTATGTGTTGGGGGTATTACTTTTGATTGAGGCTAAAAATTATGTAACACTTCGAAATATTGATCCCCGCCATAGAAAACTATGTGTATGGATCTTCCTATCTCGCCGAGCTGAGTCGATTCAGGTATGTATGTCCGTCTGTCCATGTTAATTTGTAATAACGCAACAGTTCCCAATTATGATCCGATCCTCACGAAATTGAAAATGGAGGTAGGGTTAGGGTCAGAATGGAAGTATAGTGCTTTTGGAGATAATTGCAAAATATTTAGGGGATAAAATGGACCAAAAATAGAAAATTTCCCGATTCTGCTGTTGTTCTACAGGACACAGTTATGAACCAATTAACTCGGAAATGTGAATAGAGTTAGAGTTTAGAGCTAGGCAGAAGCCTACCAATTCTGAAGGTAAAATAAACCAAAACTTTTATATCAAAAAATACGAAAATTTCCACTAAACCAGTCACTTCTGACCATTACAGCGATGCTAATAGCCAAGATATCGGATATTTAGCAAGTAGGTACAATATACAGGGTGAGATAAGCCCCACGTCCGACAGCTGTTAAAATTTTTCCAGTGACAGCTCATTATATTGTTTACAAGCGGACACAAGCATTTTGGTGAGAATTTTTCCGAAAAACCACAAGTGGCTATCGTTAGAGCACTCCAGCATTTAAATGTGAATAAATCTTTCGTGTCTCGTACCATCGCTCGTTACCGTGATGCTGGTAGCTTAGCCCGACGTAAAGGAAGTGGGCGGAAGAAAACAGCAACATCAGCAGAAATTGTTCGAAAAGTAAAGAAAAAAAGGCCGAAACATGGCTCGTGAGCTGAACATATCGCAATATTCCATTCGGCAAATATTGAAAAATTAGTTTGGGGTAAAGCCATTGAAATTCCAACAAGTGCAAGAACTTACACAGCAACAGAAAGAAAATAGACTCAAAAGAGGTAAAGAGATGCTTCGCTTGGCCGAAAGTGATGAACTGCCGATTTTTCTTTTCTTCAGCTGAAAATGTGACCCTTCTGTCGGCCACAAGAACTCAAACGCCAGCCAGGGTGATAGTGTGAGCCGCCATAACAACCGATGGTGAATTGCCGAATTTGGTTTTCTCCAGCTGAAATTGTGCACCTTCGGCTGGCCACCAGAACTCGAGCGCCGGCTATGGTGATGGTGTGGGCCGCCATAACAGCTGATGGCCGCTCTCTCGACCGTGGTATCAGAATAAATGTTGAATATTATTGCGAACATATTATGGAGGGTTTATTAAAGCCTTGGGCACGCAAACATTTCAGCCACAGAACTTGGAAATTCCAACAGGTCTCAGAACTCAGCACCATCGCACTCAGCACGTGCCACCCAAAAATTGTTACAAAATGAGGTTCCCCGCTTCATTTCCAGCGCAAAATGGCCACCAAAATCTTCGGATACCAACCCCTTGAACTATTGTGTCTGGAGTATTTTGGAAAGCAAGGTTGGCACTAAAAAATACCAAAGTGTCGATCACCTCAAGCAAGCGCTTCGACGGGCCTGGAATGGGCCAAGATACCGCAGAGCAACATTCGGGCAGCGTGTGACGGTTTCATTGGCCGTTTGAAGACCATAATTCGTGCCAAAGGTGACCAATTCGAAGAAATCTAAACTAATTCTAAAATTTGATGCTATTTCCGACATTTTTAGCTTTCATTCAATAAAATTTAAAAATTATGGCGTCTGATTTTGTTGCAGCTTTTTTTATCTCACCCTATATCTCTAATAAATATCTTCGACCGATTTCAGGTTTATTGTGCGCCAAATGGCAAATATCACTCCAAATGACCTGAAATTTGTCACATCCGACTGAATTTAGTCTAGAAGCAAGTACATCAAATTTAGAGAAAATGGGTTCAGATATAGCTATAGCTCCCATATTTATGTTTCATCCTGTTTAGTGTTAAAGTCCCTCCATAACAATGATATATATTATACCGGGCATTAGATATTGTTAAAAAAAACCTCTGCCAAATTTAATGCAGATCGGTTCAGATTTTTTATAGCTTCGATATACATCATCACATGCGTAATAAGCGCTCAAAAACAATAAGCTTTGGTACCAAATATCAGATACACTCAGAAATAAGTGTTAAAATTGTTGTCAAGATCGGTTCAGACTTGGATACAGCTCCCATATATATCTTTATCCGATAACGGGTTAATTGTGCACCAAATGGCCAATATCAGTCCAAATGACCTGAAATTCGTCACAACCGACCAAATTTAGTCTAGAAGCAGGTACATAAAATTTAGAGAAAATGGGTTCAGTTATAGCCATATATATTTGGTGTTAAAGTCCCGTAATATGCATTTCACAACAATGATATTTGATACCGGAAATTAGATACTGCTCGAAAATACCTCTACCAAATTTAATCGAGATCGGTTCAGATTTTTATGTAACTTCGATACACATCTTCAATTTCAAATTTGTGTTTGTGTTGATCCCATAAAAAAAAAACTCCAAAAAAACTTCAAATTGAATTCCACAATCCCCCCACTTTAAAATCCGATTGATATGGCAACTCTAATGGCCATAATGCAACAACTTGACAAGTCAATAAACTTTCCCGTTATTTCTTTGACATTTCAAGTGCTAACCAAATACAATAAGCCAGGCAATTTGTTGTGCCTCATAAAAAGGCAGCTATGCAGCAAAGCAAAAAATCACAACAATGGCCTCTGGCAGGTGTTGAAATAACATCAATAAAGGTGTCTGTGTGTTTGTGCTCCAGCGATTTTCCCTGGCAAAAGAAAGTTAACATTTTAACAGAAAAACCACACAAATAGACATAATGAGGAACAATGAAAAGTTACTTTGTTGTTGAGGAAATTTTTGGGCAGCCAGGTTTAAACATTGCAAAACTTCACTAATAGCTCCACTGGCAAATCGCCATAATCGATGTCGTGCATACAAATGCTTAATTTTCCACTTATCGAAATTCACTTTATTTCCACTCTCGTTGCTGTTGTTTTTGCATTGCCAAAATAATGCTAATTAAAATACTTTCATGTGAATAGTTGCGGCTAACAAATCAATTTGCCGCACTAATCTCCATTTGTGTCGGCCTGGCCCCAGAAATTGTAATTTCAAAAAGCCAACAGGCTATGAAAAATTACATTGTTCCGCTTATCGTTTCAAAGAAATATTTTCCCAGGCGGAAAAGAAATTATCGGCAAAAAAAGGAAGATGCGGAAGAGGGGGAAAATATTTGCATGACTTCAACGAATTCAGTCCAAAAAGGAAATAAAATTAAGACGGGGACCTACACAGACAATTTTCTGTCGTAGACTGTAGTATCCATTACGAACGTCAAAAAACAAATTTAAAACAATTCCGGTGAATATTGTGGCTAAAATTATTAAAATACCGAATATCGGGAGGTACCGTTATATGGGGCCTACTCGAAGACGTGGACCTGCACAGACAATTTTCTGTTATAAATTGAAGTATCCTTTACGAACTACAAATACCGAATTTGAAACAATTCTGGTGAATATTGTGGCTGAAATTTTTAAAATACCGAATATCGGAAGGTACCTATATTAGGGGGCTATACGAAGACCTGGACTTGCACAGACAATTTTCTGTCACAGGCTGTAGTATCAATTAAGAACTTCAAATACCGAATTTGAAACAATTCCGGTGAATAATGTTGCTAAAATCATCAAAGTACTGAACATCGGGAGGTACACTTATATGGGGGCTATACGATGACCTGGACTTGCATAGACAATTTTCTGTCACAGGCTGTAGTATCAATTGAGAACTTCAAATACCAAGTTTGGAACATTTCCGTTGAATATTGTCACTAAAATCATCAAAATACCGAAAATAGGGAGGTACCTCTATATGGGGGCTATACGAAAACGTGGACCTGCACAGACAATTTTCTGTCTTAGGGTGTAGTATCCATTACGAATTTCAAATACAAAATATGAAACAATTCCGGTGAATTATGTCGCTAGAATCATTAAAATACCTAAAATAGGGAGGTATCGTTATATGGGAGCTATACAAAGACGTGGACCTGCAGAGACAAATTTCTGTCTCAGGCTGAAGTATCAGTGACGAACTTCAACTACCAAATTTGAAAAAATGCCGGTGAATATTGTCGCTAAAATCATCAAAATACCGAATATCGGAAGGTACCCTTATATGGGGGCTATACGAACACGTGGACTTGCACAGATAATTTTCTGTCACAGGCTGTAGTATCAATTAAGAACATCAAATACCAAATTTGCAACAATACCGGTGAATAATGTCGCTAACATTATCAAAATACCGAATATCGGGAGGTACCGTTATATGGGGGCTATACGAAGACCTGCAGAGACAATTTTCTGTCTTAGGCTGAAGTATCAATTGCGAACTTCAAATACCAAATTTTAAACAATTCCGGTGAATAATGTGGCTAAATAACAAAATACCGAATATCGGAAGGTACCTTTATATGGGGGATATACGAAGACGTGGACCTGCACAGACAATTTTCTGTCATAGACTGTAGTATCCATTACGAACTTCAAATACTAAATTTGAAACGATTCCGGTGAATAATGTTGCTAAAATCATCAAAGTACTGAACATCGGGAGGTACCCTTATATGGGGTCTATACGAAGACCTGGACTTGCACAGACAATTTTCTGTCGTAGGCTGTGATATCTATTGCGAACTTCAACTACCAAATTTGAAGAATTTCCGCTAAATAATGTATAGCGACATCATCAAAATACCGAATATAGGTAGGTACCGTTACATGAAGGCTATACGAAAGCTTGAGCCTGCGCAGACAATTTTCGGTCATAGACTGTAGTATCAATTACCAACTTCAAATACTAAATTTGAAACAATTCCGGTGAATTAAGTCGCTAAAATCATCAAAACCCCGAATATCGGAAGGTACCGCTATATGAGAGCTATATGAAGACGTAGACCTGCACAGACAATTTTCTGTCGTAGGCTGTAATATCCATTGCGAACTTCAACTACCAAATTTGAAGAATTTCCGCTAAATAATGTCGCTATAATCATCAAAATACCGAATAGCGGGAGGTACCGTTATATGGAGGCTATACGAAAGCGTGGACCTGCAGAGACAATTTTCTGTCATAGGCTGTAGTATCCATTACCAACTTCAAATACCAAATTTGAAACAATTCCGGTGAATAATGTCACTAAAATCATAAAAATACCGATTATCGGCAGATACCATTGTATGGGGGCTATACGAAGACATGGACCTACACAGACAACTTTCTGTCTAAGGCTGCAGTATCCTTAACGAAATTCAAATACCGAATTTGAAGCAATTCCGGTGAATAATGTCGCTTAAATCACCAAAATACCGAATATTGGGAGGTACCCTTATATGGGAGTTATACGAAGATGTGGACGTATATGGCCCATTTTCAATGCCAAAAGTCCTGCAGACATAATATTCTTTTGAGTAAAATTGTATCAACCTACTGCGTTTCGTTCGGAAGCTAAAGTGGTTTCCAAAGACGGACGGACATCGCAAAATCGACATAGAATTTTATGCTGATCATAAATGTATATACTCTGTGGGGTCTATACTATACCCCCCATACTATGGTGGAGGGTATAAAGACAATTTTTGGATTCTTTGGAAAAAATTAACGCTTTTTCTTAACTATTTTTTAATCCATGATTGTTCGGCAAGAAATAATTTTAAGAATGTATCCCTTAAAAATATTATTATTTTTATTTATTTTTTATTAATTAATTTATTTTTTATTAATTAATTTATTTATTTATTTTATTTATTTATTAATTAATTAATTAATTAATTTATTTTTTTTTTTAAATATCTTCCTTAGAATTGTTTCTAAACCCCTTAAATCTCCTACCTACTCTATGGTCTCACTTAAGGTTTAATCTAACAAACCTGCTATAAAAGCTCTCATTGAATCATGTCAAACCAATTCAATCATACACGAACATTTTATTGATTGCAACATCGATGATCATACTAAAATTCCCCTCCAACATTCACTACACACACACACTCACACACACCTGTACACCTGATGATTGTCATTATTATTCTTATTACTGAACACCTCGCTCGTGTGAAATACTGGGTGGGGTGGTGGCTTGGTGGTCAGAGAAACATAACACACACATATACACACGGCTGACTTTCAAGATACTTAAACCGGTGGATATGCTGCATGACAGTTGGCGTGAGTTGATATGTAAGGCAGTCTTTGGTTCTGTCAAAGCTTTTGGTTGTACCCCCCCCCCCAACACCAGCCATTCAATGGTGTCGTGCATGCATTTAAGTTAAGCTTAACTTTTCGTTTTCAGGGCGCTGCATGAATTCACACTTGGCTGGATGGCTGGCTGGCTGACTGGCTGCTTAGCGTTTTCTGTGCCACCCAGAAGCTTAGCACGAAAAAGAAACCCCCCGCCCAAAAAAAAAAAAAAAAAAAATATAGACAAAAGTGGCCTTCCGTTTGACTGACACACGAACAAACGAACTGCATGCTACTCAAATTCAACAACAACAACAAAAACTTCTACTGCAACACGAACGAAAATCACTGAACCATAATTCGAAATTTCAATTTTCCCATAAACAGCAACACGATCCGATCAATCGTGATGGGCCTCAAAGAAAGTGCCGGGAAGTGTTTTGGGCGCAGTACTTATTCTGATTTTGATGTCGATTTTGGCTTTGTTGTTGCTGTTGCTGCCTCATTAAAACTTGAAAGCGAGTGTAATCGTAGCTAATAGCCGTAGAGAAGAGATTTGTTGGCAACAACGTCAGCAGCATCAGCAGCAGCAGCTTTTGTGGTTTGACGTAGCTTCCCATGATGTGAAATGACGGAAAAACGCTTTATTTGGGGGAACTCAGTCAATTAAAGACGCTGACTCATAATTGCTGAGAAACTCGATGATTGAAGTCATTGACTTGGGTGTGGGGGGGGGTAAACACAATCGATTTCTGTAGATAATTAATGTGATTAATATTTTCAATTGCTATGACTATAGAATAAATTTCAGATGAATTAAATTTTTTTACATCGAAAATAGAAATGGAGTAAGTTCCGAAGGAATGGACCAATATTGTCCATTACGTTTCGGACCTAAATAAATATGATATAAATATTACGACGTGCCAGGTTTGGACTATATATTTGTTACTTCCTTCAATTTATATGCGATATGTGATCATTTTTATATCCTCCGCCATAGTATGGAGGAGAAATATACATTTCAGACTCCAAAATATATGTATGTTCGTGATCAGCATAAAATTCTATGTCGATTTAACGATCTCCGCCCGTCTATCTGCCCGTCTCTGGAAATCACTCTAGCTCCCCAACGAAATGGAGTAGGTTGATGAAATTTTACTCAAATGCGTATTATGTCTGCAGGACTTTTGGCATTGGAAATGGACCATGTAGTTCCACGTTCTAGTATAGTGGTACCTCCCGATATTCGGTATTTTAATGATTTTAGCGACATTATTCACCGGAATTGTTTCAAATTTGGTATTTGAAGTTCGAAATGAATACTACAGACTATAACAGAAAATTGTCGGGTTAGGTCCATGGCTTCGTATAGCCCCCATATAACGGTACCTCCAGATATTCGGTATTTTAATTATTTTATGGACATTTTTTCACCAGAAATGTTTCAAATTTGGTATTTCAAGTTCGTAATGGATACTACAGCCTATGACAGAAAATTGCCCATGGAGGTCCACGTTTTCATGAAGCCCCATATAAGGCTACCTCCCGATATTCGGTATTTTAATGATTTTAGCGACATTATTTATCGGAATAGTTTCAATTTTGGTATTTGAAGTTCGTAGTGGATACTACAGCCTATGATAGAAAATTGTCTGTGTAGGTCCACGTCTTCGTATAGCACCCATACAACGGCACCTCCCAATATTCCATATTTTGATGATTTTAGTGACAATATTCAACGGAAATGTTTCAAACTTGGTATTTGAAGTTCTTAATTGATACTACAGCCTGTGACAGAAAATTGTCTGTGCAAGTCCAGGTCTTCGTATAGCCCCAATATAAGGGTTCCTCCCGATGTTCAGTACTCTGATGATTTTTGCAACATTATTCACCGGAATTGTTTCAAATTCAGTATTTGAAGTTCGTAATGGATACTACAGTCTATGAAAGAAAATTGCCTGTGCAGGTCCACGTCTTCGTAAGGCCCCTAATAAAGGTACCTTCCGATATTCGTTATTTTTATGATTTTGGCTACATTATTCACCGGAATTGTTCCAAATTTGGCATTTGAAGTTCGTAATTGATACTTCAGCCTGTGACAGAAAATTGTCTGTGCAGGTCTACGTCTTCGTATAGCCCCAATATAATAGTACCTCCCTATATTCGGTATTTCGATGATTTTAGCGACGTTATTCACCGGAATTGTTTCGAATTTGGCATTTGAAGTTCGTAATGGATACTACAGCCTATGACAGAAAATTGTCAATGGAGGTCCACGTTTTCGTATAGCCCCATATAACGTAACCTCCCGATATTCGGTATTTTGATGAGTTTAGTGACATTATTCACCGGAATTGTTTTAAATTTGGTAGGTGAAGTTCATAATGGATACTACAACCTATGACAGAAAATTAGGGTACCTCCTGATATTCGGTACTTTGATGATTTTTGCAACAATATTCACCAGAATCGTTTCAAATTTGGTATGTGCAGTTCATATATATATATATATATATATATATATATATATATATATATATATATATATATATATATATATATATATATATATATATATATATATATATATATATATATATATATGTATGTATACCCCCATATAATTGTACCTTCCTATTTTCGGTATTTTGATGATTTAAGCGACATTATTCTCCGAAAATATTTCAAAATTGGTATTTAAAGTTCGTAAAGGATACTACAGCCTATAACAGAAAATTGTCTGTGCAGGTCCACTTCTTCAAATAGCTTCCATATAACGGCACCTCCCGATATTCGGTATTTTGATGATTTAAGCGACATTATTCAATTGTCTTAAATTTGGTATTTGAAGTTTGTAATAGATACTACATCCTAAGACAGAAAATTGGCCATGTAGGTCAACGTCTTTATATAGCCCCCATATAACGGTACCTTCCGATATTCGGTATTTTAATGATTTTAGCGACATTATTCTGCAGAATTTTTTCTAATTTGGTATTTGAAGCTCTTAATGGATACTACAGCCCGAGGCAGAAAATTGTCTATGCAGGTCCACGACTTCATATAGCCCCCATATAACGATACCTCCTGATATTCGGTATTTTAAAGATTTTACCTACATTATTCATCGAATGTGAATATTGTATTGGCAAAAGTTGTCTATGCAGATCCACGTCGTCGTATATACCCTAATATAACTGGTACATTCGGTATTTTTTACGATTTTAACAGAATTTTTAACGGATTTTATTTTTTTGAGAATTTGCCAAATTCGTTTCAAATGGTGGGGGGTATTCAAACTTCCGCCCTGCCGAGCTTACAGCTTTTTTACTTGTTGTAAATGTGCCTGGGGTGCCTGATATAGTGAACCAAAGTATTCCAATTTAATACTTTATGTAATACAGATAAAAATATTGTCATGGACAAAATTACAAGAAAAACGAATATTTATGTCTAGTTTTATGAGAAATCTTAAATTCCATAGTCATCTCAGGTTTCGTGTTGAGAGAAATATTTAGATATAGCAAGTTCTAAAGAATCGCTGACTTGTTTCGCAAGTTACGACAGATAAAAGTATTAAAAATTTTGACTCTTTGTGGGTTAGGTACCAGAAGGGGTTGGCAGATATATATGATCTTCACAACAGATCTTGTATCAGAAAAATTGTTCGAATGTGGGAAATTTGAGGAGGTGGATGGATGGATTTGAATGCTTATTTCGCTTACTTTGACCATTTTGTTTTTCGAAATCTTGAACTCTATATGGAGGAGGTACCAGAAGAAATGGTCCGATCTCTGCCATCTTTATAACATATCTTGTGTTGATGGAAATATTGAGATGTATCAAGACTGAATGTATACTTTTCATGGATACTCAAAAATTTGACCCTTAGCGGTGGAGGTACCAGAAGGAGTAGACCGTTATACCCCATCTTCACAGCAGATCTTGTGCTAGTAAAAATAATGGAATGTGTGAAATATGAAGAGAACCGAATGCTCATTACAGATTTTATAATCGCTTTGGTTTTTCAAAACTGTGACCCTTTGTGTGGGAGGTACCAGATGGAATGGTCCGATCTCTATCATCTTTATAACAGATCTTGTGTTGATGGAAATATTGATATGTACCAAAGCTGAATGGAATCGGATGTTCATTGTTCGTTTTATGAGCTTAATGAATATGAATATTCAAAATTTCGAACTTTTGTGGGGGAGGTACCAAAAGGAGTGGTCCGATATTGTTAGCACCAGACATTGGGTTAATATAATATAGCACCAGACATTGGGTTAATATAAATATTGGGATGTGTGAAATTTGAAGACAATCGAACTCTTACATCACATTTTATGAGAGTTATAATTATTCAAAATGTTGACCATTTGTGGGGGAGGAACTTGATGGAGTGGACCGATATTGTCCACCTGATCTAGCACTGACGCAAATATTAGGATATGCAAAGTTAAAGCAAAATCGAATTATCCTTTCTCTTTCTGTGCAAAAAATATATTTTTTGAAAATTTCGACCTTTTTTGGGGGGGGGTCACCAAAAGTAGTAGACCGATATATTCCATCTTAACACCATACCTTGGGTTCATATAAATATTGGGATCGGTGAAATTTGAAGACAATCGGACGCTTACATCATATTTTTTAGGAGTTATAACTATTTAAAATTTTGACAATTTGTGGGGGAGGTACCGGATGAAGTGCACCGATATATGTCGCACCTGACCTAACACTGATAAAAATATTAGGATTTTCAAAGTTGGAGCGAAATTGGATTATCCTTTCTCTTTCTGTCTTGAAAAATTATTTTTTGAAACTTTGACCCTTTGTGGGGGTATCACAAGAATAAGTGGCCGATATTGCCAATTTCCGAACAGGACCTCAGTTTGATAATAATATTATGGAGAAGGAAGCGAGATAGATCCATAGTTACTTTTGAGGATATTCATAGAATCACCTTCTAAGTCGATTTATGCATGTCAATGGGTCTGTCCGTCCATCTGTCCATGTATTTTTGTGAGCCAAGTGCAGGTCGCATTTATTATCCGATTGAGATGAAACTTTCCAAACAATATTTGTTTGGCCCAAGGACGAAGCCTTTTAAAATAGGTGAGAATTGGATCAAATTTGGATATAGCTCACATATATATCGACAACCGATTTCGGGTTAATTGTGCACCAAATCGCCAATATCACTCCAAATGACCTGGATTTTGACAATTCCGACAGACTTCAGTCTAGAAGCAAGTGCTTCGAATTTTGTTGAAAATCGATTCTTATATAGCTATAGCTCCCATAAATATGTTTCATCCGATTTGGTGTTAAAGTACCTCACATGCGTAATATGCACTCCACAGAAACGAAATTTGGTACCAGATATTAGATACAGCCCAGAAATACCTGTGTCAAATTTTATCGAAATCAGATCAGATTTGGATATAGCCCCTATTAACCTATTTCAGGATAATTGTGCACCAAATGGCTAATATATGCCCAAAAGTACTTTATTTTGGCACATCTATCCGGGTTCGGTTTAGAAGCAAGTACGTCAAATTTGGTTAAAATCGGTTCATATATAGCCAAAGCTCCCATACATATGTTTCATCCGATATGGATTTAAGTCCCTCATAATCGTAATATACATTCCACAACAATGATATTTGGTACCGGATATCTTATTGAGCTCGGAAATACCTCCACAACAATGATATTTGGTACCAGATATCTTAGTGAGCTCGGAAATACCTCCATCAAATTTTATCTAGATCGGTCCAGATTTAGATATATCTCCCATATATGCTTTCAACCGATTTTGGGTTAATTGTGCACCAAATGACCAATATCTGCCAAAAAGTCCTGATTTTGGTACATCCGACCGAATTCAGTTTAGAAGCATGTACATCAAATTTGGAGAACATCTGTTCAGATATAGCTATAGCTCCCATATATATGTTTCATTCGATATGGATTTAAGTCCCTCAAAATCGTAATATCCATTCCACAACAATGATATTTGGTACCAGATGTCTTATTGAGCTCGGAAATACCTCTGCACCAAATGGGTAATATCAGCCCAAAAGTCCTGATTTTGGTACATCCGATCGAATTCAGATTAGAAGCAGGTACATCAAATTTGGAAAGAAATCTGTTCAGATATAGCTATAGCTCTCATATATATGTTTCATCCGATTTGGTGTTTAAGTCCCTCAAATTCGTAATATCCATTCGACAACAATGATATTTGGAAATGCCTTTGCCAAATTTTGTAGAGAACGTCTGAGGTTTGGATATAACTCTCATATATATCCTTAATTCGATTTCAGGTTTATTGTGCAAATAATGGCTAATATCAGCCCAAATGGAGTGAATTTCGGGACGTACGTTTCCATTTTGTGGAACACGACTGCCATATATGATTTTCCATATGCACTCTATAGCAATGTTTTTTGGTATAAAAGATTAAAATTTCTCCGTCAAATTTAGTGAAAATCGGTTCAGCATTGGATATACCTCCCATATATTAGTTCTCTCTGAAATTAAACTATAACTGGTCTAAAGCCAAATGTTGATAGGTTGTATGATCTACTTGAAATAAATTATTTTGTGACGGGAGCTCTACTAAATATGCATAGTGGTGTAGGGTATCATAAAGTCGGCCTCGCTCGACTTTTGACTTTTCCGTACTGGTTTATTCAAAACGTTTCAGAATTTAAGCATTCTCCAATTCTGTATCCTTGTCTCTCACTTAAGTGGAACAAATTCCCATCCATAAAGAATCAATTTTATTTATTAGTTTTACCAAAAAGACAACGCCTCATATTTACCTCACCAAACCTTCGAGGCGTGACCTTTTACGGAAAAAAAATCTCTTTCAATTTTAAAAACACAATAATCATCAAAAACCATCTCCAAACAAACCATCTCAAAAACACAATAATCAATTGAAACTACCACGCAGTAGCAACTGCATTCCTCCCATGATGCATGGAAATCTTTAACCGTTTTGTTTTTCTTTTCACACAAAAATTCAAAATCTTTTCTCAAATAACCATTAGGTTTTCACACCCACACAGATGCACATACGCGCACACACCATATTTCGGCAATTATTTTACCTTCAACGGTTATTTGTTCATTAACGTACTGGACGACAACAACGACGACGAAGGCGAAGACCTAAACAAAGAACACCTGACATGCAAATAGAAAAAAAAACAACAAAAAAGGAGGACAGTAAAACGACCAGCCCTTCAATGCACCCCGGGCGTAATAATTACAATTTAAACAGAGATTTTTTCATGGGTGTGTCGCTGTGGGCATTTTTTGTTGTTTGACTGGTTGGGATGTTTGGTCGGGCTGGTTGGTTGGTTGGTTGGTTGGTACAACAATGTTGTCTTAAGTGTGTCTTTACTTCTTTGTTGGGTGCTGAGAGCAGCAATGATGATGAGGCTGTTTAAGGTAGGGAGAAACTATTGATGATAACTGGTTGTTGACAGCCATACTAATGTCGATGCTGGGGGATAGTTAGGCCTCTGAGAACACTTTTACCAATTCAGCAAAGTTAAATTACCCTGTGCGACAAAATTTTATTTTTTTCATAGATCATGAAAGAAGCGCAAAAATAGAAGACATGTTAGCTGGCATTTTAAATGTGGACATGGAAAAGTTACGAAAATGGAGGGACAATTTCCCACCTCTACCATACAATTGAAAAATTTCGGATTTAGATTCCTTGGAGTCCTTGTATTTTAGATACATGATGTCATTGGCAATATTACTGATAGCAGTACAAGAATTAACCCTCAATCCAGCCACCAAACGGGTTTTTTCTGAGATTTTATGCAAAATAAAAAAAAAATCTTTAGTCTTTTTCGAGTAAATGCACGAATGGGTTTGAATAGACCGAACATTTTTTCAATTGAAAACCAATAAGGAAAAGTTAAAAGTCGAGCGGGGCCGAATATATGGTACCCAACACCACTATGCATATTTAGTAGAGCTCCCGTAACAAAATAATTTATTTTAAGTAGATCATACCACTTATCAACATTTGGCTTTAGAACAGTTAAAGTTTGCTATAGAATGCATGATATCAATTGGAGAACGATTTTATTAAAAAAAATATATATATCGGAGCCGAGTTGCACAATGGAAACGTACGTTCGAAATTCACTCTAATTGGGCTGATATTAGTCATTATTTGCACAATCAAACTGAAATCGGATCAAGGATATATATCCAAATCTTAGCCGTTCTCCATAAAATTTAGTAAAGGTATTTCCGAGCTTTATAAGATATCTGGTACCAAATATCATTGTTGTCGAATGCATATTACGATTGTAAGGGACTTAAAACCCCAAATAGGATGATACACAGGGTGAGATAAAAAAAAAATTAACAAAGTCATTTTTTTAAATTTTATTGAATGAAAGCAAACATTGTCGGAAATAGCACCAAATTTTAGAATAAGTTTAGATTATTTCGAATTGTTCACCTTTGGCACGAATTATGGCCTTCAAACGGCCAATGAAACCGTCACACGCTGCCCTAATGTTGCTCTGCGGTATTTTGGCCCATTCCCGGCAAAGCGCTTGCTTGAGGTGATCGACACTGTGGTATTTTTTAGTGCCAACCTTGCATTTCAAAACACTCCAGAAACAATAGTCCAACGGATTGGTATCCGGAGATTTTGGTGGCCGGCCATTGTGCGCTGGAGATGAAGCGAGGAACCTCATTTTGTAACCATTCTTGGGTGGTGCGTGCTGAGTGCGATGGTTCTGAGTCCTATTGATACGTCCAAGGTCTGCGGCCAAAATGTTTGCGTGCCCAAGGCTTTAATACACCCTCCAGAATATTTTCGCGATAGTATTCGGCATTTATTCTGATGCCACGGTCGATTAATACGAGAAAGGAGAGCGATCATCGGCTGTTATGGCGGCCCACACCATCACCATGGCCGGCGCTTGAGTTCTGGTGGCCAACTGAAGGTGAAAATTTTCAGCTGACCTCTTTGGCAAGTAAACACGTTCTTTTTTTATTTACAAACTGCTGCACAACGAATGTTTTCTCATCGGAGGAGAACCAAATGCGGCAGTTCTTGCACTTTCGGCCAAGTGAAGTAAGTCTTTAACTCTTTTGAGTCTATTTTCTTTCTGTTGCGGTGTATGTTCTTGCACTTTTTCATTTCATTTCAATGGCTTTACCCCAAGCTCATTTTTCAATATTTGCCGAATGGAATATTGCGATATATTCAACTCACGAGCCATTTTTCGGCCACTGCGACGCGGGTTTCGATCAAGTCGCTTCTTTCCTTTACGAACCATTCCTGCTGAATATTGCTGTTTTCTTCCGTCCACTTTCTTGACGTCGGGCTACGCTACTAGTACCACGGTAACGAGCGATGGTACGAGACACAAAAGATTTATTCACATTTAAAAGCTGGAGTGCTCTAACGATAGCCACTTGTGGTTTTCCAGCCAAATATAAAGAAATCACACTATCACGCTTGAATTCCATCACGAATAACTTTTTTTTTGGAAAATTCTCACTAAAATGCTTTTGTAGATTATGAGCTGCCACTGGAATAATTTTGATGAAAATGGGCCATGTAGGTCCACGTCCTCGTATAGCCCCATATTATATATTTTGATGATTTTAGCGACTTTATTTACCGGAATTGTTTAAATTTTGGTATTTGAAGTTCGTAATGGATACTACATCCTACGACAGAAAATGAGTCATATAGGTCCACGTCTTCGTATAGCCCCCATATAACGGTACCTCTCTCGATATTCGGTATTTTGACGATTTTAGCGACATTATTCTCCGGAATTGTTTCAAATTTGGTATTTGAAGTTCGTAATGAATACTACAGCCTATGACAGAAAATTGTCTGTGTAGGTCCACGTTTTATAACCCCCATGATACCTGCCTATATTCGTTTTTTTTTTTTTGATGATTTTAGCTACATTATAAAAAGGTTTTTTTTCAAGATTCGCATTTGCATATTGTAATAGCTTGTGACAAAAGTTGCCTATGCAGGTCCACGTCGTCATATAGATCCTAATATACGGCTACATTCGGTATTTGTAAGATTTTAACAGAATTTTTAACGGATTTTATTTTTTTTTTTTTTTTTGAAAATTGTTAAATTTGTACCAAATGGTGGAGGGTATTCAAAGTTTTTTGAAAATTCGATTTTCATTCTTCACGGCATACCTGTTGATAGTCACGTATGTTAAATAGCCTTCCACTTATGGACATTTCGAAATTTCACAAAAATGCAAATAACGTCAAACAATAGACGTAAGAAAAACCCCAAAACAAGACAACGACAAAGAATACATCAAACCAAGAATAGCAAACGAACATCGATCGCATCAATGAGAAATCACATCTTCTGATTCACAGCCATGTGCGAAGAACCGTTTTCAGAAATAGACGCCAGAGAAACAGAAACACAAACAACAAAAAAAGTAGAAAACAAAACGCAAAGAAATGCATACAACAACAGAAAAACAGCTGATGACCAAGTGAGGCTCTTGAACAAAAAAAGAAAAGAAAAATTAAATATTGGTATAAACAAAACATATTCTGGTGTTCAGTACCCCCCCCCCCCAACTAGTGTTGCTAATGTTTACAGCAAAAAAAAAGCAACAATCGAACAACCTAACCAACAGTCATAAGTCACAACGCTCCAACATACCACTTGCGAGCGTAGTAACCAAAGTAACGTGCCTCGACTCTGAGCGGTATCATGTGTGTGCGCCTCAACACGAGCAAAAACATTTATAGGTGTTTTGCTAACCACTGAGCGATTATAATTGCACAGTGGGATTTTTCGGCATTAAAAGCCAAGATTTTACTGAGCATATTTTCATAGGAAAGGATTTTTAAGGGATATTTTAAAAGGACATAAAACAGTGAAAAAAAGGGAATGTTCTGAAGCAGGCCTAACGCAGTTAAAGATGGAGTATTTCTTAATATTATGAAAAAATGGGTGATACGGGGGTCCATTTTCGTATAGCAACGTTATTATAACCTCCACCATAGTCTGTCCGTCTTTGGAAATCACTCTAGCTTCCGAACGCAATGAAGTAGGTTCATAAAATTTTACTCATATGTATAATATGCCTGCCGGACTTTAGGTACTGAAAATGGGCCATGTAGGTCTACGTTTTGGTATAGCCCGCATATAACGGTACCTCGCAATATTCGGTATTTTGATGATTTTAGCGACACTATTTACCGGAATTGTTTCAAATTTGGTATTTGAAGTTCGCAATAGATACTACAGCCTGTGCCAGAAAATTGTCTATGCAGGTCCCCGTCTTCGTATAGCCCCCATATAACGGTATCTCCCGATATTCGGTATTTTGATGATTTTAGCGGCATTATTAACCGGAATTGTTTCAAATTTAGTATTAGAAGTTCGCAATGGATATTACAGCCTATGACAGAAAATTGTCTTTGCAGGTCCACGTCTTCGAATAGCCCCCATATATACCCATATATACCCCATATATACCTCCCAATATTCGGTATTCTAATGATTTTAGCGATATTATTTGCTGGAAATGTTTCAAATTTTGTATTTAAGATTCGTAATGGACACTACAGCCTAAGTCAGAAAATTGTCTGTGCAGGTCCAGGTCTTCATATAGCCCTCATATAAGGGTACCTCTCGATATTCGGTATTTTGATGATTTTAGCTACATTATTCACTGGAATTGTTTCAAATTTGGTATTTGAAGTTAGTAATGGATACTACAGCCTATGCAGGTCCACGTTGTCGTGTGGACCCATACATAATCGCTACATTCGGTATTTTTAAAATTTTAACATAATTTTTATGTTTTGTTTTTTTTTTTTAAATTGCCAAATTCGTCCCAAATGGTGGGTGGTATTAAAGGTAAGGCCCGGCCGAACTTACAACTTTTTTACTTTTTAGCTCTACTTTCAGTATGTAGCCCATTTTCTTGTTATTATACCCTCAGCCATATGGCTACAGAGGGTATATATCATTTGATACGGTCAAAACGTGCCTAGTCGAAATAACGGTTTTAGACCCTAGGTCTCTTTGGACCAAATCCGTTTCAGAACATTTGGAATCGATCTACAGGTGTCCGTCCGTCCGTCCGTCTGTCTGTCTGGCAGGCTGGTGCGCACGATAACTCTCGAAGGGAGTATCCGATTTGATCCAAACTTGGTGCATCGTAATATTTTTGTCAAACTTAGATCGAGTTCGGAGATGGGCAATATCGGTCCACTCCTTCTGGTACGTCCCACACAAAATGTCAAAATTTTCAAAGGATATAATTTGTTGCACGGAAAGAGAAAGGATAATCTGAAGTTGTTCCAACTTTGCATATTCTAATATTTGCATCCGTGCTAGGTTAAGTGTGAAAATGGACAATATCGGTCCACTCCATCAAGTACCTCCCCCAAAAATGGTCAACATTTTGAATAATTACAACTCTCATAAAATGTGAGTCCGATTGTCTTTAAATTTCACACATCCCAATATTTATATTAACCCAATCTCCGGTGTTAAGATAGAATATATCGGTCCACTCCCTCTGGTACCTCCCCACAAAAGGTCGAAATTTTCAAAAAAAAAAAAAAATTTTTGCACAGAAAGAGAAAGGATAATCTGATTTTGTTCCAACTTTGCATATCCTAATATTTGCGTCCTTGCTAGGTTAGGTGTGAAAATGGACAATATCGGTCTACTCCATCAAATACCTCCCCCACAAAGGGTCAAAACTTTAAATAATCACAACTCTCATAAAATTTTACGTAAGAGCCCGATTGTCTTCAAATTTCACACATCCCAATATTTATATTAACCCACGTTCTGGTGTTAAGATGGACAATATCGGTCCACTATTTCTGGTAACTCCCCCATATAAGGTCAAAATTTTCAAAAAAAAAAAATGTTTTTTTCTGCGCAGAAAGAGAAGCGGTAATCCGGGTTTGCTCCAACTTGGCAAATCCTAATATTTTCATCGGTTCTAGGTCTGGTACAAAAATGAATATTATTTATCCACTCCATCAAGTACCTCCCCCACAAAGGGTAAACATTTTGAATAATTATAATGTGATGTTAGAATTCGACTGTCTTAAAATTTCACACATTCCAATATTTTCCTAAATCCAAGATCTGGTGTTAAGACCCCACAAGGGGTCAAAGTTTTGAATAACCAAAACATTTAAAAAGCCCGAAATCAGGCTGTCTTTATATTTCAAACATCCCATTATTTCCACTAACAAAAGATCCGTTGTGAAGATGGGATATATCGGTCCACTCATTCTGGTACCTCCCCCCACAAAGGCTCAACATTTTGAAAATCCATGAAGCTCATAAAAAGCGAAATTGACATCCGATTCTATTCATGACTTGGTACATTCCAAAATTTCCATTAACACAACACAGTCCAAACCTAGCACGTCGCAATATTTATATTATATTTATTTAGGTCCGTCAAGAAATGGCTAATATTGGCCAATTACTTCGGAACCAACTGCATAAAGGTTTAAACATTTTATCAATCAAACAAGAAGTCAAAAGATTTTAAAATAATCGAACATTGGCTGAGGGTATAAATCTGTCGGCAAAACCGACCGAAGCTTTTTAACTTGTTTTTTGTGTTGCATAGTGTTATGTGTCTACACTCTTTAGATTCCAACCTCATGATACCAACAATTTAAACAGGTATGTCTAAGCGAAAATCCTCTCCTTGATCCATGAAATTCCCATTCACATTGAATCAAAAGAATATCACAGGACCAACAAAAAATCCCTGAAGATCTCCCTTAAGCCAGTTGTAAGTCTGATCGAACCCATTGTGCAGAATTCCATTCGCATAGCTGAGATTGATTGAGAAAATGAGTGTGGGTCTTTCCCAGAGGTGGTTTGGTGTATTGTTTTACAAAATAAACAAGTTGTAGTGTGAGAGGGCAAGAGAGAGGGAGAGAGATAGAGAGGTAGTAAACGTTTTTGCATAGAAGAGCGGTAAACAAAAATAACTACAACCACAATAAAAATATAAACATAATTTTTGGATAGCAAAAAAAAAAAAAAAAAAAAACACAACAAACGCCCAAACATTTTGTGAGCATTGTTTGGTAGGTAAGAGTGGTAACCTGGTCTTAAAATAAAAATGAGCAACAAACAAAAAAAGAGTGAATGGCTGAGCACCAGCAGCAGCTGGAGACAGGTTGTTTGGCTGAATGACTGGCTGGCTGGTGTCTTGGAAGCGTAAAAACCAGCCAGCCAGCCTGCCAGCCACCTTCATCTGAGCCAATGTTGTGAGCTGACGGTTTAGTCATTACGAAAACCTAAACGAAGAAGGTCGGGTGTTGCGCCTACATTGAAATGGAAAATTTACTGAAATAAAAAAAAAAAAACTAAAAAGAAAAACGAGAAAATATCGAAAACCTACTGCGACTGCGCAAAAGCCTTTAACGAAAAAGAAGAATATAAAAAACGGAAATTGTGTTGAGAAAAAAAAATTGGAAAAATTTTGAAAACTAATTTTTTCTCAAGTGATTCATAGTCATATTTCGGTTCGTATTTCGGTTTCTAAGAATCGCTCGCGACCATGAAACGTTTGAAAAGTATTGCCCGCATTGCCTTCGACCTGGTGATCTTTGTCGGCGTCTGCCTGTGCGAACTGGGATTACGCAAATGGCTAAAACCCCACAAACGAGGCTTCTTCTGCAACGATGAGTCACTGCAGTATCCCTATCGTGAAAGCACCATAACGGTGCCCATGATGGTGGGCATTGTCTTGGCCGTGCCCTGCTCCGTGATTATGGTAATAGAATTATTTAAGCAACTTTCTCCGCTGCCGGCAGCGAGCAGCTGTGAAAAACGCAAATCACCACAATCGAATGCCAGCAAGCAGAGCGGTTGTCGTGTGGCCGAACGTTTGATGCACTGCTATGCCCAGATAGGTTATTACCTTTTCGGGTTGGCTTTGACACTGGTGGCCACCCATATAACCAAGAAGACAGTGGGTCGTTTGAGACCCCACTTTTTTGCCGTCTGCCAGCCACAAATGCCGGATGGTTCGACCTGCAAGGATTCATTTAATTATGGCCGTTACATTGAGGACTATCAATGTTTGGGCCAAAATCACACCGAGTCCACGCTGGGCCAGGTGGGCCAATCATTTCCCAGTGCCCATTCGAGTGTTTTCTTCTATTCCATGTTGTATTTGGCCTTTTATCTGCAGGCTGCACTCAGTACCAGAGCCTCGAAACTCATGAAACACCTGCTGCAATTCACCTTCATCATGTTTGCCTGGTATGTGGCCTTGTCGCGTATCTCCGACTATTGGCATCATTGGTCTGATGTTTTGGGTGGCCTGATCTTGGGCTGTGTCATTGCCTATATTATAAGTCACTATGTGGCCCACATATTTGTCAGAAGACCCATGCGTTTGAATTCGAATGTGGCGCCCAAGCCGCCAGCCAAACCTTCGGCGTCACCGGCCAATTCCTCGGGTAAGACCAATTCCTCACCGCCCGTCTTGCCAGCCTATACATTTGGTACACTGCCTTACTTGCCACATCCCCATGCCACAGCAGCAGCGGTGGCTGCCGCCGCGGCCCAACAGCAAGCCCAATATGCTCAAACCTATCACAATTATGGTTATGTGCCATAAAGGAGTGAAAGTAGTCAATCGTCTCAACGTCATCAGCATCAACGTCGTATCCATCCCCAAGAGGAATAATTAGCATCATCATCCTCATCATCATCAACCAGCCAAGCAGCCAGGCCGACTCAAGCTGCATGTCCCGACTGCATGCCTCAACGACAACAAAGCTGCAGTTTCGCCAAAATCTGGATTTTCATTTTTGGTTGAAAAATGAAAACACCCAACCAACCAACCAACTCTCATGCCGAACGCAAAGGAAAATCATTGGCGAACCAATGAAATTGCGTGTAAAAACAACAACAAATTGTTTTTCTTCATTTTCGTTAATGATATTTTGTCTAGTTGTAAGCGTTTATTTAGCTATTTTTTTTTTGTTTCTTCTCTAATTTTGAATTTCAATTTGGCCTGTAAATTCTTGTCTTAACCATATTTGGTTAGCCACCAGCCGCTGTCCAAAAGAAAAACGAAGCAGACAAGAAAAGCTTGCGAATGCAGAAGTGAGTTGATCACGTTGCATGGAATGTGTTGCAATGGGGTTGTGTGTTCGATGCCAGCTGGGTATTGGGGGTAGGGAAAAGTGCAATGCAATGCTTAAATATGGGAGTTTGAGACACGATTCTGCATTTGAGAAGAGTTTTGAGAAAGGCATAGTAATTCAGCAAGCGTTTTATAGAGGAAAAGTCACTTCATCGAATTTTTTACTCAAAAAAGCAAATTTAGTTTAATTTTTAATTTTTTTTTCTGGATTGGAAATAATTTTCTTGTAGCAGAGAAACAGAAAAATGTTGGGAAAATATTTGAAGGATTTTAAATGAAAAGGGCAATTTAGTTAAAAAAAAAATCAAAAATGGACTGAATTTTTTAAGGAGAACCTAAGTAGTCATAACTAAGAAATTAATCACTTAATTTTTTTTTTATAAAACTAAAATGAAAAGAAAATCGGAATTCAGCTAGTTTTTTTAGTGAGAATCTAGGGTTTCTTACAAAAAAGAAATTGAAGCTATAAAAAGGGTTGTCTGTAGACAAAAAAAAAATCAATTCGATTTTTTCAATTCGAAATAAATCACTTAATTTTTTTTTATAAAGCAAAAATGGAAAGAAAATCGGAATTCAGCTGAATTTTTTAGTGAGAATTTAGAGATTCTTACGAAAAAAATTCAAGCTATAAAAAGGGTTGTCTGTAGACAAACAAAATCAATTCGATTTTTTCGATTCGGAATTAATCAATTAAATTTTTTTATAAAGCAAAAATGGAAAGAAAATCGGAATTCAGCTGAATTTTTTTTAATGAGAATCTGGGGTTTCTTACGAAAAAATGTAAGCTATAAAAAGGGTTGTCTGTAGACAAAAAAAAAAAAAAAAAATAATTTAGGTTTTTTTCGATTCGAAATAAATCACTTAAATTTTTTTATAAAGCAAAAATGGAAAGAAAATCAGAATTCAGCTGAATTTTTTTAGTGAGAACCTAGTGTTTCTTGCGATAAAAAAAATTGGAGCTAAAAAAGGGTTGTCTATAGACAAAAAAAAAAAAAAAAATCAATTCGATTCGAAAATCGGAATTCAGCAGATTTTTTTTCAAAGATAATCTAGGGTTTCTAACGAAAAAAAATTGAAGCTATCAGTAGACAAAAAAATCAATTCGATTTGTTCGATTCGAAATTAATCACTTAAATTTTTTCATAAAGCTAAAATTGAAAGAAAATCGGAATTCAGCTGATTTTTTTTTTTTTTTTTTTTTTTTTTTTTGATTGAGACTCTAAGGTTTCTTATGAAAAAAAAAATTGATACTGCAAAAGGGTTGTCTATAGACAAAAAAAAAAATTAATTCGATTCGAAATTAATCACTTAAATTTTTTATAAAACAAAAATGGGAAGAAAATCGGAATTCGGCTGATTTTTTTTTTGTTTTTCTAGGGTTTTTTAAGGAAAAAATTTGAAGGTATAAAAAGGGTTGCCTGTAGACAAAAAAAATCCATTCGATTTTTTTTTGTGGCAAAAATCAATTCTGCTCGTTTTTTAAATAGAGAAACCCAATTTAGTCAGACAAAGAAGTCCTCAATTCAGCAAAGTTTTAGGCTAGGTTTTAGTAGAATAAAGAAGAAGAAAAAATATAATTTTGCTAAATTCCTACAACGAAGCCCTCAATTCAGCTAGGTGTTTACACTAATTCGGCAAGGTTTTTTTTTATAGCAAACAATTCAGCGAAAATTTTAAAATGAAACGCTCGATTAAGCTTAGTCTTGAAGAACTCGATTCAGCTAGGCTTTCACCAAGAACTATTTAATTTAAATAGGTCTTAAAGCCAAAAATTTAATTCAGCTAGGTTTTTCAAAATACTTTATACAGCTAGGTTTTTATAACAAAAAAAATCACCTAGGTTTTTAAAAGAAGGCTGGAAAAATCCAATTCAGTTAAGTGTCCATAAGTAGTCTTTTCAGCTAGTTTTTTTAAAGGAAACTCTGAGTCAACAAATTTCATTAACAGAAAATACCGTAGCTCTCAATATTTCCTATTGAACGTATTGAATCAGACAATTTGACAAATATTTCCGATACAATGCGAAAACATTTTTCTATAGAAAACATTTTTTTCTATAGAAAAATCAAAATTTACCTAATCTTTTATAAAAGAAAAATTCATTTTCGTGAAATTTTTCTATGGAAAAAATCCAATTTCGCAAAATTTTTCTATGGGAAAATCTAATTTCGCGAAAGTTTTCTATTGAAAAAATCCAATTACCCAAAATTGTTCAATAGAAAAATCGAATTTCGTGAAAATTTTCTATAGAAAAATCGAATTTTGTAAACTTTTTCTGTAGAAAAATCAAATTTCGTGAAAGTTTTCTATGGAAAAATCCTATTTCGTGAAATTTTTCTATAGAAGAACTAAATTCAGCTATTTTTTTCTATAGAAAAATCGACTTCAGCAAAATGTTTCTATAGAAAAATCCACTTCAGCTAAATTTTTCTATAGAAAAATCCAATTCAGCAAAATTTTTCTATAGAAAAAATCCACTTCAGCAAAATTTTTCTATAGAAAAATCCACTTCAGCAAAATGTTTCTATAGAAAAATCCAATTCAGCAAAATTTTTCTAAAGAAAAATCCACTTTGAGCTTTTTTTCTATAGAAAAATCCATTTCAGCAAAATTTTTCTATAGAAAAATCTATTTCAGCAAAATATTTCTATAGAAAAATACACTTCAGCTGAATTTTTTCCATGAAGAATCTACTTCAGCAAACTTTTTCTATAGAAACATCTACTTCAGTAAAATTTTCTATAGAAAAATCCACTTCAGTAAAATTTTTCTATGGAAAAATCCACTTCAGGATTTCTTTTTCTATAGAAAAATCCAGTTCAGGATTTCTTTTTCCATGAAGAATCCATTTCAACTAAATTTTTCCATGAAGAATCTACTTCAGCGAACTTTTTTCATGGAAGAATCTACTTCAGAAATTTTTTCTATAGAAAAATCCACTTCAGCTAAATTTTTCCATGGAAGAATCCAATTAAACAAATTTTTTTCTATAAAAGAATTCGATTTTTCTGCGATTATATTTATTGAAAAAACTTTTCTAGAATATTTGTTTTATAGAAACATTTCATTTTGGAATTTTTCTTACAGAATGACATTTTTCTATAGAAAAATTGAAATTGATTTTTTTTGTTAAAATTGTGGCTGATTATATTTTTTTATTAAACAGAGTGGCTGAATTCAAAAATGTATTGGAATTCAATTTTTTTATAGAAAAATGTGTTGGAATTCAAATACAATTTTTCTATAGAAAACTGCTTTGAAATGCAATTTTTCTATAGAAAACTGCTTCGAAATACAATGTTTCTATAGAAAAATGCTTCAAATACAATTCTATAAAAATTTGAAATTTTCTATGAAAATTTTGCAAATTTCTATAAAAATTTGAAATTTTCTATGAAAAATTTTGAAAATTTTGAAAATTTCTATAAAAATTTAAAATTTTCTATAAAAAATTGAAATTTTTCTATAAAAAATTTGAAATTTTCTATAAAAGTTTGAAATTTTCTATAAAAAATTTGAAATTTTTCTTTAAAAAAATTTGCAATTTTCTATAAAAGTTTGAAATTTTCTATAAAAAATTTCAAATTTTCTATAAAAGTTTGAAATTTTCTATAAAAAATTTCAAATTTTCTATAAAAAATTTGAAATTTTCTATAAAAATTCGATATTTTCTATAAAAAAATTTGAAATTTTCTAAAAAAAAATTTAAATTTTTTTTAAAAATTTCTATAAAAATTTGAAATTTTCTATAAAAAATTTGATATTTTCTATAAAAATTTTAAATTTTTTATAAAAAAAACTCTTAAATGAATTAATTTAACTGTCTTCGAAATTTCTAAGTTCTATAAAATTAGAAAAAATTATCTGAATTCACTATTCCATATAGAGATTTTCATAAATCGATTAGAAAAATTTTGCCGAATTTAACTTTTTCATACCCCCAATAATGCCATGGCATCGTCACTCATGTACATATGAACAACCTGTATGTATGTTTTCTTTGTTTGTTTGTATGTGTGTTTTTTTTTGGACAGCATATTTGTGGTCTCGTCCACCTTCAGTGGAGTCTGGCTGCATTTGTAAAATGCAGTAGGTCTTTTGCCGTAGGGGAGTGTAGCGGAGGGGACAACAACTTGATTATTTTTTCTTCGATTTAGGTTTTCATTTAAGTTAAGCAATATTTGTTTCATAGTGTAACTAGAATTATGTGTGTATGTATGTGTGTAGCCAGCCGTCTGTAGGTATGTAAGTGACTTGTTTCGTTGCAAACGTTATTTTTTTTTTTAAATACATTTATCTGAAATTGTAATTTTTTGTCTTAAAATGTAAATTATGTATTTTTTTTAATTTATTAAAGAATGTTTTTTTTTATTATTTTTATTATAATAGTCTTAAGCCATAATTATACTCAACGAATGAATGATTGGCCACCAGTTCTGTGGAACGCCAAGTGTTTGGATTTTTGTTTTGAAAATCTCCACAAGAAGTGGTGGCAGAAAATCAGAATTGCATTGAAATCTATTCAAAGCAAGTGAGTGAAAAAGAATGAATGAATAAAGAATGTAGGTACTTAATATTATTTGTATATATATGTGTGTGTGTGTGGAAACCACAACACCAACAACAATAAAAATAAATAACAAGAATTATTAAAAGACTGGATCTATGTTGAATGTATGTTTTATTTATTTTAACTTGGAATTTATTCAAAATATCGAGGTAGCTGGTGATCGGGGACCTGCTGCCAAGCTCTAGCAAACCTGTCTTTGGACGACAAAGGTAAGGTAAGGTAATCCACGTTATGGCTAAGTCTGGCTTACTGTCTTGCAGATTTGGCTGATGAAATTCATTGGTACACATATGCTGGGTCTTTCGGCTTGCTGCAAAACTGCATTCAGCCATTTAGATGGCTTTTAAGCGTAATCGCCATAAATGATCAGTGTTATGAGTGTCTGGAGGTACGGTATCGTTATTTTTTGAGAGCTCAATGGAACAGGATTAGTGAATGGATCGTTTTGTTTTGGATTCTTTTGAAAAAAATTGATGTTTTGACGCCGACATGGGCGTAGCCAAAAAATCAATACCGCAAAATTTTCAATAGAAAATTGAATTCAAGGAAATTTTTTCTATAGAGAAAGGCTAAACTAATATTTTTAAGATAAGTCATTTGAGCAAAGTTTCTCTATGATTAAATGAACTTTTCTATAGAAAATATCAAACGGAGGATTTTTTTTTATAAAAAAAAAAAATTAAAAAAATATTTTTTAAAAAATGTAAATTAAAAATAGAATCAATTTTTTATAGAAAATATCAAGTGGAGGATTTTTTTATAAAAAAAATTAAAAAATATTTTTTTAAAAAAATGAATACATTAAACTCTTTTCTATAGAAAAAAGACATTTCAGCGGACTTTTTATAAATCACAGACAAGACAGTGGATTTTTTTTTTATAAAAAATCAATTTAACTGTCTTTTTTCTATAGAAAAATAACAATTCGGCTGATTTTGTTTTCTCTAGAAATAGTCAATTCTGCGGGATTTTTCTACAGAAAAAATACAATTCATTGGACTTTTTTCTATAGAAAAAATGTCATTCAGAAGACTTTTTTCTAAAGGAAAAATGTCATTCAGAAGACTTTTTTCTAAAGGAAAAAGCTAATTCAGCGGATTTTTTGTTACAGAAAAAAAGTCAATTCAGCGGACTTTTTTTTTGTATAGAAAAAAGTCAATTCAGCGGACTTTTTTTTGTATAGAAAAAAAATAAATTCAGCGGATTTTTTTTTTTTGTATAGAAAAAAGTCAATTTAGCGGAATTTTTTCTATAGAAAAAAAGTCAAATTAGCGGAATTTTTTCTACGGAAAAAAAGCAAATTCAGCCGAATTCTTTCTACAGAAACAAAGCAAATTCAGCTGAATTTTTTCTATAGAAACAAAGCAAATTTAGCGGTTTTTTTTTTTCTATAGAAAAAAAGTCAATTCAGCGGACTTTTTTTCGATAGAAAAAAAGTCAATTCAGCGGACTTTTTTTCGATAGAAAAAAAGTCAATTCAGCGGACTTTTTTTTCGATAGAAAAAAAGTCAATTCGGCGGACTTTTTTTTCGACAGAAAAAAAGTCAATTCAGCGGAATTTTTTTCTATAGAAAAAAAAAAACAATTCAGCGGACTTTTTTTTAGATGGAAAAAAAAAAAAAAAAAACAATTCAGCGGAATTTTTTAGAAAATAAAATAGCAAAAAAAAAACAATTCAGCGGAATTTTTTTCTATAGAAAAAAAAGTCCGCTGAATTGACTTTTTTTTCTATAGAAAAAAATTCCGCTGAATTGTTTTTTTTTTGCTATTTTATTTTCTAAAAAATTCCGCTGAATTGACTTTTTTTTCTATAGAAAAAAAGTCAATTCAGCGGACTTTTTTTTCTATAGAAAAAAAGTCAATTCAGCGGACTTTTTTTTCGATAGAAAAAAAGTCAATTCAGCGGACTTTTTTTTTCGATAGAAAAAAAGTCAATTCAGCGTAATTTTTTTCTATAGAAAAAAAAAAACAATTCAGCGGAATTTTTTAGAAAATAAAATAGCAAAAAAAAAACAATTCAGCGGAATTTTTTTCTATAGAAAAAAAACAATTCAGCGGAATTTTTTTCTATAGAAAAAAGCAAATTCAGCGGAATTTTTTTCTATAGAAAAAAAGCAAATTCAGCGGAATTTTTTTCTATAGAAAAAAAGCAAATTCAGCGGAATTTTTTTCTATAGGAAAAAAAGTCAATTCAGCGGTTTTTTTTTTTTCTATAGAAAAAAAGTCAATTCAGCGGTTTTTTTTTTCTATAGAAAAAAAGTCAATTCAGCGGTTTTTTTTTCTATAGAAAAAAAAAATCAATTCAGCGGAATTTTTTTTCTATAGAAAAAAAGTCAATTCAGCGTTTTTTTTTTTCTATAGAAAAAAAGTCAATTCAGCGGTTTTTTTTTTCTATAGAAAAAAAGTCAATTCAGCGGTTTTTTTTTTTCTATAGAAAAAAAGTCAATTCAGCGGTTTTTTTTTTTTTTCTATAGAAAAAAAGTCAATTCAGCGGTTTTTTTTTTCTATAGAAAAATAGTCAATTCAGCGGTTTTTTTTTTTCTATAGAAAAAAAGTCAATTCAGCGGTTTTTTTTTCTATAGAAAAAAAATCAATTCAGCGGAATTTTTTTCTATAGAAAAAAAATCAATTCAGCGGAATTTTTTTCTATAGAAAAAAAATCAATTCAGCGGAATTTTTTCCTATAGAAAAAAAGCGGAATTTTTTCTGTAGAAAAAAAGCCAATTCAGCGGAATTTTTTTCTGTAGAAAAAAGTCAATTCAGCAGAATTTTTTTCTGTAGAAAAAAGTAAATTCAGAGGATTTTTTCCCATAGAAACAAGTAAAATTACCAGTCGGTTTTGCCGGCAGAAATAGAAAAAAATCAATTCAGCGGAATTTTTTTCTATGGAAAAAAGCAAATTTAGCGGACTTTTTTCTATAGTAAAAAAGGCAATTCAGAGGACTTTTTTTCCATAGAAACAAGTCGAAAATACCAGTCGGTTTTGCCCACAGAAGTATATCCTCTGTTCTGATTATTCAAATTGTTGACCCTCTATGGAATAGGTTCCGAAGGCATGGCCCAATATTGTCCATTTCGTACTAATATTGTCCATTTCGTTCCGGAAATATAAATGTATTGAGGGTTAGTAAAAAGTTTAGTAAAAACTCTTCAATTTTTTTGAAGTGGTAGGTATTTTTACCCTGATTACGGGAAACTATTTTTTTTTCTCAGGGGACGGACCCGGGATCCCATATTTTTGACGTTAAATTCCGGTTTCAAGACTAGACTAGATCGTTGGGAAGATTATGACTAGATCGACTAGCTTATAAAATATAAAATACCTATCCAACAAGTGGTTACATGATGGGGTAAGTGGTCTTGGTTCGGAAGTTATGGTCATCGATTTTTTGGTGGCGGATTTTTTATAAAACCACAAAAAGCGGAAAAAAGACTCATTATACTCGTCGCCGTCGAGAACAAGATTTTCTATAGAAAACTTATCGTCGCCGTCGAGGACAAGATTTTCTATAGAAAACTTATCGTCGCCGACGAGGACAAGATTTTCTATAGAAAACTTATCGTCGCCGACGAGGACAAGATTTTCTATAGAAAACTTATCGTCGCCGACGAGGACAAGATTTTCTATAGAAAACTTATCGTCGCCGACGAGGACAAGATTTTCCATAGAAAATTTATCGTCGCCGCCGAGGACAAGATTTTCTATAGAAAACTTGTCGTCGCCGCCGAGGACAGGATTTTCTATAGAAAACTTGTCGTCGCCGTCGAGGACAAGATTTTCTATAGAAAACTTGTCGTCGCCGCCGAGGACACGATTTTCTATAGAAAACTTGTCGTCGCCGCCGAGGACAAGATTTTCTATAGAAAACTTGTCGTCGCCGCCGAGGACACGATTTTCTCTAGAAAACTTGTCGTCGCCGCCGAGGACACGATTTTCTCTAGAAAACTTGTCGTCGCCGCCGAGGACACGATTTTCTCTAGAAAACTTGTCGTCGCCGCCGAGGACACGATTTTCTCTAGAAAACTTGTCGTCGCCGCCGAGGACACGATTTTCTCTAGAAAACTTGTCGTCGCCGCCGAGGACACGATTTTCTCTAGAAAACTTGTCGTCGCCGCCGAGGACACGATTTTCTCTAGAAAACTTGTCGTCGCCGCCGAGGACACGATTTTCTATAGAAAACTTGTCGTCGCCGCCGAGGACACGATTTTCTCTAGAAAACTTGTCGTCGCCGCCGAGGACACGATTTTCTATAGAAAACTTGTCGTTGCCGCCGAGGACACGATTTTCTATAGGAAACTTGTCGTTGCCGCCGAGGACACGATTTTCTATAGAAAACTTGTCGTCGCCCCCGAGGACCAAATTTGTCACCTAGGACAAGTTTTTCTATAGAAAACTTGTCTGTCGCAGAGACAAACTTGTCTGTCGCAGAGACAAGTTTTTCTATGGAAAAATAGTCGTCAAAGCCAAGTTTTCCTATAAAAATTTGAACTCAGCTGCAAAAGTAAATCCCCCATTTAAATCTCCTCTCGCCCCGCTCCTGAATGCATCAAAATTTGTTTCATTTGTTTTGCATTTAAAGTTCATTATGTGCGCCTTGTAAGTATGTAAGGCGTCATTATTGAGGTCAATTTTGTTTATGTTTCTTTTGCACTTATTTTTGTTGCTATTGTTTTTGTTTTTCTCGAAAACTTTGCATGACTTTGGTAACATATTTTATTCGAAATTCTTGAAATTTTTTGTTTAAGAATTTTCGTCGGTCGGAATGGCATGACACCAAAGAGAAGTTATGTTATGAGTTAAACAAAACGTAAAACTTGTAAAAACAACAACATTCGCAGGTAATTATGGAATGTATTTATGTATGTATGTGTATAACTATAGCCTTTCTAAAGGCTCAAATATAGGCACAGATGAAAGTAACGGACTTCATATGAGAACATATGAAGGCAAAGGTAGACACATTGGACCATATCGTGATTATATTATCGAACGACAAACCAATCTGTTATTAAGGACGAAATTCTTGGATTTTCATTAATAATTGTTAAAGAAAAAATATTTTATATCATAAAATAATTTTTTTAAGGACTAAATGTAAATTTCCCAAAATGGAAATTTATGGATAAGAACTTAAATTCCTAATGTATAACTTTTGAAGGATCTGGCTTGGATTTTTAAGAGTATTTTGCAAGAACCTACGAGGATTATTTATTCCATTTTCTTTTTAGAAAAAATTAAAAGAAAGTATAAATATATTCATATTTTGTATTAAAACACATTTTTTAAAATACAAACAAATGTGTGTTTATTAAGAATTTTTCAAAAAGGACCTTGATGATTTTTTAAAGACTATATTTTAAGGATCACTTGTGCCTGAAACATGGGTTTTAAAAGATTAGTTTTGCAAATCTGATCCATCAGTGCTTCAAATATTTTTAAATCAAATTTTCTGAAAGATCTGACAAGAATTTTTCAAAGAATACTTTTCCAGGACTATCGTGACCTAAATATGAGTTTCTTCAACAACCAGAAAAACACATTTTTTTTATTTTTATAAGCATTTTTCACAAAGGCCAACTTCAACAGAAACATAATTTTTTATTGAAAAAAAAAATTGAAAATGGATTGTTAGGAAAATTGTTTTTATGTACAGATACGTGGATTTTTTGATATTTATTTCCAAACACCAAAAAAGCTTTTTAAGTTTAGAAACAAGATTTTTTTATCAAATATTTCCATGGGTATTAGTATGAGACCTTTTGAAGGTCTATTTTATAGAGTAGATCTTTTAAGGGCCATCTAGAGAGAGAGAGAGAGGGAGAGAAGGCCATTTGTCGTTTTTTTAGAGAGAGAGAGGAATCCTTTAAAGATGTTCTATAGAGAAAAAATCCTTTAAGAGCAATCCACAAAGAACAGTCTAGAAAATCCTCAAATGATCTTCCATAAACAGGACTTGTAAAGATGCGTAAAATAATAATTTCGGAAAGTTAACAAGCACTGTGTTTCTTCGGAAAACTCATTTAAAAAATGCTTAATTTTCGCAGTCTTTAAGAAAATATATATTTTTTTTAGAAAAATCTAATAAAAATTAAAAATATTTTTTAAAAATTTAAACTTCTTGGTCTTTTGTTCCATGAAAAATATTCTTTGAAAATTTACATTTCTTGGTCTGTTGCTCCTGAAAAATATTCTTTCAAAATCCATGCCACTTGGTCCTTGAAAAAAAATATTTAAAAATCCACGTTCCTTGGTCTGTTGGTCCTTAAAAATATTCTTTCAAAATCCATGCCACTTGGTCCTTGAAAAAAAATATTTAAAAATCCACGTTCCTTGGTCTGTTGGTCCTTAAAAATATTATTCTTTAAAAATCCACGTTCCTTGGTCTGTTGATTCTTAAAAATATCATTCTTTAAAAATCCACGTTCCTTGGTCTGTTGGTCCTTAAAAATATTATTCTTTAAAAATCCACGTTCCTTGGTCTGTTGGTCCTTAAAAATATTATTCTTTAAAAATCCACGTTCCTTGGTCTGTTGGTCCTTAAAAATATTATTCTTTAAAAATCCACGTTCCTTGGTCTGTTGATCCTTAAAAATATCATTCTTTAAAAATCCACGATCCTTGGTCTGTTGGTCCTTAAAAATATTATTCTTTAAAAATCCACGTTCCTTGGTCTGTTGGTCCTTAAAAATATTATTCTTTAAAAATCCACGTTCCTTGGTCTGTTGGTCCTTAAAAATATTATTCTTTAAAAATCCACGTTCCTTGGTCTGTTGATCCTTAAAAATATCATTCTTTAAAAATCCACGTTCCTTGGTCTGTTGGTCCTTAAAAATATTATTCTTTAAAAATCCACGTTCCTTGGTCTGTTGGTCCTTAAAAATATTATTCTTTAAAAATCCACGTTCCTTGGTCTGTTGATCCTTAAAAATATCATTCTTTAAAAATCCACGATCCTTGGTCTGTTGGTCCTTAAAAATATTATTCTTTAAAAATCCACGTTCATTGGTCTGTTGGTCCTTAAAAATATTATTCTTTAAAAATCCACGTTCCTTGGTCTGTTGGTCCTTAAAAATATTATTCTTTAAAAATCCACGTTCCTTGGTCTGTTGATCCTTAAAAATATCATTCTTTAAAAATCCACGTTCCTTGGTCTGTTGATCCTTAAAAATATCATTCTTTAAAAATCCACGTTCCTTGGTCTGTTGGTCCTTAAAAATATTATTCTTTAAAAATCCACGTTCCTTGGTCTGTTGATCCTTAAAAATATCATTCTTTAAAAATCCACGTTCCTTGGTCTGTTGGTCCTTAAAAATATTATTCTTTAAAAATCCACGTTCCTTGGTCTGTTGGTCCTTAAAAATATTATTCTTTAAAAATCCACGTTCCTTGGTCTGTTGATCCTTAAAAATATCATTCTTTAAAAATCCACGATCCTTGGTCTGTTGGTCCTTAAAAATATTATTCTTTAAAAATCCACGTTCCTTGGTCTGTTGGTCCTTAAAAATATTATTCTTTAAAAATCCACGTTCCTTGGTCTGTTGGTCCTTAAAAATATTATTCTTTAAAAATCCACGTTCCTTGGTCTGTTGATCCTTAAAAATATCATTCTTTAAAAATCCACGTTCCTTGGTCTGTTGATCCTTAAAAATATCATTCTTTAAAAATCCACGTTCCTTGGTCTGTTGGTCCTTAAAAATATTATTCTTTAAAAATCCACGTTCCTTGGTCTGTTGGTCCTTAAAAATATTATTCTTTAAAAATCCACGTTCCTTGGTCTGTTGGTCCTTAAAAATATTATTCTTTAAAAATCCACGTTCCTTGGTCTGTTGATCCTTAAAAATATCATTCTTTAAAAATCCACGTTCCTTGGTCTGTTGGTCCTTAAAAATATTATTCTTTAAAAATCCACGTTCCTTGGTCTGTTGGTCCTTAAAAATATTATTCTTTAAAAATCCACGTTCCTTGGTCTGTTGGTCCTTAAAAATATTATTCTTTAAAAATCCACGTTCCTTGGTCTGTTGATCCTTAAAAATATTATTTTTTAAAAATCCACGTTCCTTGGTCTGTTGGTCCTTAAAAATATTATTCTTTAAAAATCCACGTTTCTTGGTCTGTTGATCCTTAAAAATATCATTCTTTAAAAATCCACGTTCCTTGGTCTGTAGGTCCTTAAAAATATTATTCATTAAAAATCCACGTTTCTTGGTCTGTTGATCCTTAAAAATATCATTCTTTAAAAATCCACGTTATTTGGTGTGTTGGTCCTTAAAAATTATTCTTTAAAAATCCACGTTTCTTGGTCCCTGAAAAAATATTCCTTAAAAAGCCATGTTTGGTCCTCTGTTTGTTGGTCAGAAAAATATTCTTTAAAAGTCCCGTTTGTATTTTTTTTTATTTTTGACCCAAAAATACTCTTTTAAAATAAATTTTAGTCCTTGAAAACATATTCTTTGAAAAGGCATGTGGTCATCGCAAGACAGCAAAAAGACAGTCAAACGTGGACTCAAAATGCTTGAATTTTATTTTTTTTTTCGAAGACCAGAAATGATTTTATTTTAATTTTCAAATGTCTAACACACCTACCAAGGGAGATTTTTTTTTTGATATTTTTAAAGACCAAAGACGTGAAATTTATTTTTTTTTTCTAAATTTGGAAATGTAGTTTTTATGAAAATAATTCCATTGATCAACAGACCTTGAATTTCCATGAACAAGTCTAGAAAAGTTGAATTTTTCAAAATTTTGCAATGATCCTCAAAATCTACAAATGTAGATGCAGAATACGTTGATTTCATATTTTCCTTAGAATCGATAGATTTCTCAACAAGTTGTTTTAAAATAAATATTATCATGGACCCGTAAACCAATTTTTTGATTTTTATATCTTTTTGAAGAAATTACAGACCTATTAGAATTGAGTGTTTTTTAACATTTCGATTTTTTTGTTTCAAAATTGTTAGGCTTAATTCCATTGTTGTTGTATTTATAACAACAACGTTTGTTTATTAGTGGAGAAAGATGGTAATTTTTAGCAGGGTGTAAGACAACAATAATGGGATTAGGCCTAACAATTTCACAACAAAAAAATACTAAGTTATCCCGAACAAACATGCCAAAACTGTTCTATTTTTTTTTGGTTTTTTAATATTTTCTAAAGAAAAATAGAGCAAAATCTTAGGATTATTAAAAATAATTTATTTTTCGCCAGCAGACTATTGGTATATGTTTTCAGCGAATATCAAACTCAAAAACTAATACCGAAATTATTATGATTTTTTTAAAGAATATTTTTAAGCGAATTTTCAATATTTATTTCAAGCGACTAATGTGATCCTTTTATTCTATTTTTTTATTTTTTTCTAGGCAACAATTAAGAATGTCAAGATTTTGTTTTCTTTTTTTTGAGAATATGTTCCAAATCTCTACCAAATCCACAAATTTGGATTTTTTAAGAAAATCTTCAGATGAACCAGTAGATTACAAACTTGCATTTTTTAAAATGTTATTCTTGCAGTTTAAAATAAATCCATAAGGTCATAGTGTCTTTTACTATCTTTGCACATTTCCATTTGGGCGCCATAAGATATTTGTTTTGTAAAAATTCTATTTTTTTCTCCCACCTACCTCACGTTGTGCTAGGGCATGAACCTACATAACTTTGTTCATTATTTTTTTGTTTTTCTTCTTCTGTTTTGGTGTTTATTCGTTAACATAACCGAGGAAGTAATGAAACCATTAAAATATTTTTTTTTTTTTTTGAATAAGATTAATGATTGTGCCAAACATCAGCAGAAAAATTCACAATAATTAGTCAAAATAATTAACAAAAACTTACTTTTTTGGTAGAACATTAAAAGCTCTTCTGGGTATAAGAGTAAAGTTATTGTTAAAGAACATACCTGCAAGAGAAGAAAAAAAAAGAAATATTTTTTTTAGATTATTTTGATTATTTTTCCAAAGAAAAAAAATAAAAAAAATAATAAAACTAACAAAAAACAAAAATAAAAAATATTAAAAAGTCGTAAAAACTCAAATAGTTATCTTAGGGTCCAGATTGATAGGAGTATATCTGAGCATCTTGTTAATGGCACAATAAAGTTGGTATTCAATTTAAATTACGTTCTCCCGATGAGAATGTAGTAGACATGATTTATGGGTAATTACCTCAAGTGTTACATGTGACGTAATCATTCTTTTTGGCCTGAATGGTTAGGTTTAGAAGTAAGAATTGAAATAAATAAAAAAAAATTAATAATAAAAACAAGTAAGCTAATATTTTAGATGTGCGGGATCTATACGAACACATGGACCCGCGTAGGCAACTTATTTCATAAGCCAAATCAAATACGAAACTTGAAAAAAAATCAGGTGAATATAGTAGCTTAAATCATCAAAATATCGAAAATAAGGAGGTACTCTTATATCGGGGCTATGCGAAGACCTGGTCCTGCATAGACAATTTTCATTTACAGGCTGTAGTATCTATTAGGAACTTCAAATACGAAATTTCTTAAAATGTTGGAGAATATTGTACCCAAAATCATCAAAATACCAAATATAGGGAGGTACTGTTATAAGGATGCCATACGAACTCCTGGATCTGTATATACCGGGTGAGATAAAAAACTGCAACAAAGTCAAACTCCATAATTCTTAAATTTTTTTCTTAATTTTTGTTGAATGAAAACAAAAACCAGTAAAGAACGTCCTAAAGTCGGACGGGTCGATTTTATGATACCCTACACCACTTTGCTAATTTAGTTGAGCTCCACTTAATAAAGGAGAATTCAATCATACACCCTATGATTATAATTATAATTTAAAATTCAAAGGACTAAATATGCCGAAGCATTTGTATCTGTTAAATTCGGACTTGTATTGTCCATTTGGTGCACAATTAATTTGAAATCGGATAAAGATATATATGGGAGTTATATACAAATCGGAACCGATCTCGATGAAATTTGGCAAAGATATTTCTGAGCTGTATTTGATATACTTCCCCAAAAATTATTGTTACAGAGTGCATATTACGGCTGCGGAGGACAAAAATGACAAATCGGATGAACAATATATATGGGAGCTATAGCTATATCTGAACCGATCTTCACCAAATTTGGCAGACTACCTTCTAGACTCAATTCGGTCGCATGTGCCAAATTCCACCCCATTTGGACAAATATTAGACTTTTGGTGTACAATAAAAGGTAAATCGGACGAACTTATATATGGGAGCTATATCCAAATCTGAACCGATCTCGATAAAATTTAGCAAAGGTATTTCTGAGCTGTATTTGATATATTTACCCGAATATTATTGTTACAGAGTGCATATTACAGCTGCGGAGGACAAAAATAATAAATCGGATAAACAATATATATGGGAGCTATAGCTATATCTGAACCGATTTCGATAAAATTTGGCATACTTATTTTCGGGCCTAATTTGGTTGTATGTGCAAAATTCCATACTATTCGGGCTGATATTACACGTTTGGTGCACAATAAAATGCAAATCGGACGAAGATATATATAGGAGCTATATCTAAATTTTTACCGATTATCTCCAATTTCAATAGGGTTCGTCCTTGGGCCAAACAAATGTTTTTTGCAAAATTTCATCTCAATCGGATAATAAATGCGACCTGCATTTTGTTCACAAGAATACATGGACAGACGGACGGACGGACAGACGGACTGACATGCATAAATCAACTCAGAAAGTGATTCTATGCAGATCATCAAAAGGAACTATGGGTCTATCTCGTTTCCTTTTGCCTGTTACAAACAAATGCACAAAGACATAATACCCTGACCAGCTTGTGGTGTAGGGTATAAATATCGGAAAGAGCATCGACTTTTAGAATAAGTTTAGATTTGTTTGAATTGGTCACCTTTGACGCGAATGATGGCCTTCAAACGGCCAATGAAAGCATCACACGCTGCCCGAATGTTGCCCTATGGTATTTTGGCCCATTCCCGGCTAAGCGCTTGCTTGAGTGCCAACCTTGCTTTCCAAAATACTCCAGACACAATAGTTCAAGGGATTGGTATCCGAAGATTTTGGTGGGCATTGTGCGCTGGAAATGAAGCGAGGAACCTCATTTTGTAACCATTTTTGGGTGGCGCCTGCTGAGTGCGATCGAGCTGAGTCCTGTTGGAATGTCCAAGGTCTGCGGCCAAAATGTTTGCGTGCCCAAGGCTTTAATACACCCTCCAGAATATTTTCGCGATAATATTCGGCATTTAGTCTGATGGTACTGTAGATTCATACGAGCGGAGAGCGACCATCGGCTGTTATGGCGGGCCACATCATCACCATGTCCGGCGCTTGAGTTCTGGTGGCCAACCGAAGGTGCACATTTTCAGCTGACCTCTCTGCCAAGTAAACACGATCATTTTGTTTCTTTACAAACTGCTGGACTACGAATGTTTTATCATCGCAGAAAACAAAATTCGAGAGTTTATCAGTTTCGGCCAAGCGAAGCAACTCTTTACCTCTTTTGAGTCTATTGTCTTTCTGTTGCGGTGTAAGTTCTTCCACTTTTCGTAATTTCAATGGCTTTATCCCGAGCTCATTTTTCAATATTTGCCGAATGGAATATTGCGATATGTTCAGCTCACGAGCCATTTTTCGGCCACTGCGACTCGGGTTTCGATCAAGTCGCTTCTTTACTTTTCGAACCATTTCTACTGATGTTGCTGTTTTCTTCTTCGGTCCACTTCCTTGACGTCGAGCTACGCTACCAGTATCACGGTAACGAGCGATGGTACGATACACAAAAGATTTATTTACAATTAAATGCTGGAGTGTTCTAACGATAGCCACTTGTGGTATCCCAGCCAAATATAAAGAAATCGCGCTATCACGCTTGAATTCCATCACGAATAAATAGTTTTCTGGAAAATTCTCACCAAAATGCTTTTGTACGCTTGTGAACAATATAATGAGCTGTCACTGGAATAATATTAACAGCTGTCGGACGAGTGGCTTAGAAATGACAGCAGTCTGATGTTTGTTGCTGTTTTTTCATCTTATCCTGAATATACCCTCTCTAGCCATATGGCTGAGGATATAAAAATATGTCTATTCAGAACACTTTCTTATTTATCTACCCCGTTTGTCTTCTCATATAAGTGCCTCAAAGTTAGGAGAAGAATTATTAAAAGAACATTGAGTGTTCCTTACGGTCTCTTATTTTTTAGAGTCATTGAAATAAATGTAATTTTTTATACCCTCTACCATAGTATAGAGGGTATATGAAGTTTGTGACACCTCGAAATATACATTTTAGACCCCACATTTCTTGATCAGCATAAAATGCTATGTTGATTTAGTGATGTCTGTTCGTCTGTCCGTCTGTGGAAATCACTCTAGCTTACGAACGAAATGAAGTAGGTTGATAAAATTTTACTCAAAAGTATACTGTGCCCGCAGGACTTGGAAAATGGGCCAAGTAGGTCCACGTTTTGGTATAGCCCCCACACAATGGTGCCTCCCTATTTTCGGTATTTTGGTGATTTAAGCGACATTATTCACCGGAATGGTTTCAAATTTGATATTTAAAGTTCGTAATGGATACTACAGCCTATGATAGAACGTTGTCTGTGTAGGTCCACGTCTTCGTATAGCCCCCATATAATGGTACTCCCCGATATTCGGTATTTTGATGATTTTAGCGACATTATTCACTGGAATTGTTTCAAATTTGGTATTCGAAGTTCGTAATGGATATTACAGCCTATGACAGAAAATTGTCTACACAGGTCCAGGACTTCGTATAGCCCCCATATAACGGCACCTCCCGATATTCGGTATTTTGATGATTTTAACGACATATTTCGCCGGAATTGTTTAAAATTTAATATTTGAATTTCATAACGGATAATACAGCCTATGATAGAAAATTGTCTATGCAGATTCACGTTTTGATAGAGCCCCCATATAACGTTACCTCCCAATATTCGGTATTTTGATTATTTTAGGGACATCATTCACCGGAATTGTTTTAAATTTGGTATTTTAAGTTCGTAATGAATACTACAGCCTATGACAGAAAATTGTCTGTGCAGGTCCCCGTTTTGATATAGCCCCCATTTAAGGGTACCTCCCGATATTCGGTAGTTTGATGGTTTTAGCGAATTTATTCACCGGCATTGTTTAAAATTTGGTATTCGAAGTTCGTAATGGATATTACAGGCTATGACAGAAAATTGTCTGTGCACGTCCACGTCTTCGTATAGCCCCAATATAACGGTAACTCCCGATATTCGGTACTTTTTTGATTTTAGCAGTATTATTCACTGGAATTGTTTCAAATTTGGTATTCGAAGTTCGTAATGGATATTACAGCCTATGACAGAAAATTGTCTCTGCAGGTCCACGTTTTGATATAGCCTCCATATAACGGTACCTTCCGATATTCGATATTTTGATGATTTTAGCGATATTATTCACCGGATTTGTTTCAAATTTGGTATTTTAAGTTCGTAATGGATACTACAGCCTATGATAGAAAATTGTCTGTGCTGGTCCTCGTCTTCGTATAGACCCAATATAACGGTACCTACCGATTTTCGGTATTTTGATGGTTTTAGCTATATTATTCACTGGAATTGTTTCAAATTTGGTATTCGAAGTTCGTAATGGATATTATAGCCTATGACAGAAAATTGTCCGTGTAGGTCCACGTCTTCGTATAGCCCCCGATATTCGGTATTTTGATGATAGGAGCGACATTATTCACGGGAATTGTTTCAAATTTGGTAGTTGAAGTTTGTAATGGATACTTCAGCCTATGACAGAAAATTGTCTGTGCAGGTCCACGTCTTCGTCTGAGTCGTATAGACCCTAATATAACAGCTAAATTCGGTATTTTTAAGAATTTAGCAGAATTTTTAAGGGATTTTATTTTTATTTATTTATTTATTATTATTATTATTTTTTTTTTTTTTTTGAAAATTGCCAAATTCTTTGAAAATTTTCAAAGTTCGTCCGAACTTTGCTGCTTTTTTACTTGTTTTTTTTTTTTGTTTTTTTTTTTATCTTAACTACCTCTAACTACATTCCGTTGAAAAATTTCATAGATATCCCTTCCTTAGAAGTGATTTTAATTTTTTTTCCACAATCTCGAATCTCCAATAAGAAATGATTTAATTATTTTATTTTTTTTTTTTTAATTCATTGCCATTGCAGAAAATAATTACAATGGTTAATTTATGCAATGTCAAGCGGGGCAACAAGCAACTGGTATTTGTAAGTGGCCCGTTGCCATTTAGCCAATGTTAACATGGATATGTAAAATTCATGGGCCGACTACTTCTCTCCTCTCCTCTCTTCACCTCCCCTACTCCTGAACACTCTCGCTCAGAAGAATGGTTTTCTGTAATAATAACTGCCTAGAACAAAACTTGCTTATTTAGCGTTATGGCCCTAAATCATGTCTAGCATTCTTTGCGTCTTCGCGAACGGACCCAATAGGTATTGCCAAGAATTTCTTTTGTTTGCCATTATTTTGTTCTTTCGATGGCAGCGGTGAAAAATGTTGTTATTTATGAGGTAAATGAAAAACAAACAGCTAACTAATGAATAACAACAGGGCAGCGTTGAGAGGAGCGGAAAGGTTAGGTGGGAGCAGGGGGGAAGGAGGGTTGAAAAGTAACAGTTTTTAAAACGTGACAGGTCGCCACATAGTAAAATAGTAATATGTCTGAACGAAAATCACCGTTATTAGCCACTTTTCGATGGAATATCATTTGTCAAAGAGTGCTGTTGACTGCTGAGTTCTAATAACCCACGGCCAGCGGCGGCAGCAGCAGCAGCTGTTCTTGACAACATCATAACACTAATTTTTTGTTTTTCGTTACAAAAAAAATAAATGTTAAATGAATTTTTTGTTGCAAATGTGGGGTAAACATGGAAATGGATGGAGTGAATACCCTACAGGAAGTAAAGTGGAGAGGAGGCTCTGGATAAGATTTTGTAGGCATAATTGGCACAGGACCAATGGTATTTGTTAAAAAAAATTCCGAATAATTTCCACCAATAATTCTCGAAGGACAAAATCGAGAATTTTTTCAAAATATTTTTAAGCATATTTTCAAAAGGATTAGTCTTGAATACTTAAAGAAAGGATCAAAAGATCAACATTAAATTCGAAGGACCAAATATGTATATTTTTAAAAATATTTCTCAAAGGACAAAGATGGCCGGAACACGTGGGGATTTTTAAATATATTTTCTGAAGGATAATTTTGGAATTTTAAGGAGTGAAGAACACTTTTCGTAAAGTCAATAGAATTTTTAAAAATATTTCGCAAAGGACCAAATGTGGATTTTTTAAAAATATTTACCAAAGGACCAAATGTGGATTTTTTTAAAATATTTTCCAAAGGACCAAACGTGGACTTTTCAAAAATATTTTCCCAAGGACCAAATGTGGATTTTCAAAAATATTTTCCAACGACCAAACGTGGATTTTCAAAAATATTTTCCCAAGGACCAAACGTGGATTTTTTAAAAATATTTTCCCAAGGACCAAACGTGGATTTTTTAAAAATATTTTCCCAAGGACCAAACGTGGATTTTTTAAAAATATTTTCCCAAGGACCAAACGTGGATTTTTTAAAAATATTTTCCCAAGGACCAAACGTGGATTTTTTAAAAATATTTTCCAAAGGACCAAACGTGGATTTTTTAAAAATATTTTCCCAAGAACCAAACGTGGATTTTTTAAAAATATTTTCCCAAGGACCAAACGTGGATTTTTTAAAAATATTTTCCCAAGGACCAAACGTGGATTTTCAAAAATATTTTCCCAAGGATCAAACGTGGATTTTTTAAAAATATTTTCCCAAGGACCAAACGTGGATTAAAAAATATTTTCACAAGGACAAAACGTGGATTAAAAAATATTTAAAAAAAAATTTCCCTTAAAAAATATTTTCCCAAGGACCAAACGTGGATTAAAAAATATTTAAAAAAATTTTTCCTTAAAAAATATTTTCCCAAGGACCAAACGTGGATTTTTAAAAGTAATTTCCCAAAGGACCAAACGTGGATTTTTAAACGTATTTTCCAGAGGACCCCCGCATGGACCAAACGTGGATTTTTAATAGCAATTTTCCAAAGGACCAAACGTGGATTTTCAAAAATATTTTCCAAAGGACCGAACGTGGACTTTTTATAGTATTTCCAAAGCCAGGACCAGTGAGTCTACATAGGCGGGCTGGAGGGCCAGGTATTCTACATATGCGAGCTGGAGGGGCAGGGAGTCTAGATAGGCGAGTTGGTGGGCCAGGGAGTCTACATAGACGAGCTAAAGGACCAGTGAGTCCTCATAGGCGAGCTGGAGGGCCAGTGAGTCCCCTTAAGCGAGCTAGAGGGCCATTGAGTCTGCTTAGACTAGCAGGAGAGGCCTGTGAGTCAACATAGACGAGCTGGAGGGGCCAGTGAGTCTACATAGACGAGCTGGAGGGGCCAGTGAGTCTACATAGACGAGCTGGAGGGGCCAGTGAGTCTACATAGACGAGCTGGAGGGGCCAGTGAGTCTACATAGACGAGCTGGAGGGGCCAGTGAGTCTACATAGACGAGCTGGAGGGGCCAGTGAGTCTACATAGACGAGCTGGAGGGGCCAGTGAGTCTACATAGACGAGCTGGAGGGGCTAGGGAGTCTACATAGATGAGCTGGAGGGGCCAGTGTGTCTACATAGACGAGCTGGAGGGGCCAGGGAGTCTACATAGATGAGCTGGAGGGGCCAGTGAGTCTACATAGACGAGCTGGAGGGACCAGGGAGTCTACATAGACGAGCTGGTGGGCCAGTGAGTCTACATAGACGAGCTGGTGGGCCAAGGAGTCTACATAGGTGAGCTGGAGGGCCAGGGAGTCTACATAGACGAGCTGGAGGGCCAGGGAGTCTAAATATGCGAGCTGGAGGGCCAGGGAGTCTATATATGCGAGCTGGAGAGCCAGTGAGTCTACATAGCCGAGCTGGATGGCCAGGGAGTCTACATAGACGAGCTGGAGGGCCAGGGAGTCTACATAGACGAGCTGGAGGGCCAGGGAGTCTACATAGACGAGCTGGAGGGCCAGGGAGTCTACATAGACGAGCTGGAGGGCCAGGGAGTCTACATAGATGAGCTGGAGGGCCAGGGAGTCTACATAGACGAGCTGGAGGGGCCAGTGAGTCTACATAGACGAGCTGGTGGGGCCACTGGGTCGACATAGACGAGCTGAAGGGGCCGGTGAGTCCACATAGGTGAGCTGGGGAGTTGAAAATAAGAGCGAATCCGCATATATGCTCACAAAGACCTTTTTGAAACGCCAGAGAAGTATCTTCCAGATTCGCACAATGCCACACCTTTCTCAGTTACCTCTTCTTCTTTTTCTGGCTCTGCCTAGCAAAAAAGAGGCTAAATACCAGACAACAGGTTGTTAGGGTTTTTAAACAAATTAATTTTTGTTGTTGCACTTGTTGTTGTTGTTTTTCTGTTAGTAAATCAATGAACTAAGCCCACAACAAAATATTTTAAAATTCAAAAAGCTTAACGTTTCATTTGTTTCAAAACATCATCGAAACATCATCCGGTCAAGAGACAGAGCCAAAAAAAAAGAAGAACGAATAAATTAACATATTAACAAAAAATTCGAAAAAAAATTCGAAAAAAACAAATGAAAACGAAACAAAAACCGTCTGTCAAAATTGCACCGAAGAGGGGGGACACCTCTCCGCACAAAACTGTGCTGTTGGTTATTTTGAATGGAGACAACAGTTTTGAAGTCAAAATTTTTGTAGGGGAATTCGAAAATAGACCATCGCAAATCGAAACTAGTTTCAAACGAGAGCTTCATAACGAAAGATAACACGAACGGTCGGTGGAGATTAGATATTGACTTAAAACGGAATATTAACTTCTGGATTTAGAATCGTAACAGGAATTAAATATTTTGAAAAATTGAGAGCGAGAAAAAAATGAACATTTGCAATAATCCCAATACCCGCCTCCTGATGAGGCTAATCGTTGATGTGCTGCTGCTGTCCAGTGTCTTCACCGTGGCCTTGGTCATTCTGCCGCAAATGTTGCGCACGCGACATCGAGGTTTTTTCTGCGGCGACGAAAGCATTTCCTATCCCTTTAAGCAGGACACCATCTTGAGACGCATTCATGTCACGATTTTGGCCATTGCCGTACCTGCTGCCACCATCCTCATCATTGAAATGCTGCGTGTAACTTTTCCTGCGCCTAAATCCGCCACCTCCACAGCTAAATACGGACACGTGCCAAAACCACCGCAGCGTTATGTCTTTGTCGGCTTACGCATACCCACCTTCGTGAGCGAGTGCTACAATCTCATGGGCGTTTACCTGTTTGGCCTGGCCTTGGTGTTAATCGCCTGCAGCTGCACCAAACATTTTACCGGCCGCCTGGTACCCTACTTTATGGACGTTTGTCAACCGCTGTTGCCGAACAACGTGACCGCCTGTACTGACCCCTCGCATTTTGGGCGTTTTATTGAATTCTACACCTGCTCGTCGCTAACAGCAACACCAAAGCTACTGGACAGCATGCGACACTCGTTTCCCAGCGTCCACTCGGCCGCCACAGCCTATGCCATGATCTTTTTGGCCATATACATGCAAGCTCGTCTCAAAACCGGCTGGATAAAACTCTGGCGTTGTCTGCTGCAATTTGGCGGTGTGGTGGTTGCACTGCTGGTGGCTCTCGAGCGTGTGGGTTCGTATCGTCATCATTGGAGCGATGTGGCTATGGGTGCTGGAATTGGTTGCCTATTGGCCTTCTTCATGACCATCTATGTGTCGCCACTGTTCCGTCAGGTACCCATAAAGGTACGACGCATTCGCGATGATAGTTCAAATATTTATGGATACTATACCGTCATGCCGAAACCGACATATTTTGTTTAAGTGATATATTTTTTTATTTAGGAACATTAAGGCAATAAGAACAACAACGACATATATAAATAAATAAAACGAATTAAAAGTATTACTCTTAAAACAAAATGGAAATTTAATTATTTGTTGAGCGAGCGATGAATGGTGCGATGAAAAATAAAAGAGAGGTAATCGAAAAGCTAAATAGATCAGAGAGTTAAAAGGGGAAAATAGAGATAAAAGGGGAAAATAGAGGGTACATAGGAGCTTAAGCTTGCCTATGTAGACTCACTGGCCCCTCCAGCTCGCCTATGTAGACTCACTGGCCCCTCCAGCGTGAATATGTAGACACACAGGCCCCTCCAACTCGTCTATGTAGACTTACTGGCCCCTCCAGCTCGTCTATGTTGACACACTGGCCCCTTCTGCTCGTCTATGTAGACTCACTGGCCCTTCCAGCTCGTCTATGTCGACTCACTGACCCCTCCAGCTCGTCTATGTAGACTCACTGGCCCCTCCAGCTCGTCTATGTAGACTCACTGGCCCCTCCAGCTCGTCTATGTAGACTCACTGGCCCCTCCAGCTCGTCTATGTCGACTCACTGGCCCCTCCAGCTCGTCTATGTCGACTCACTGGCCCCTCCAGCTCGTCTATGTCGACTCACTGGCCCCTCCAGCTCGTCTATGTCGACTCACTGGCCCCTCCAGCTCGTCTATGTCGACTCACTGGCCCCTCCAGCTCGTCTATGTCGACTCACTGGCTCCTCCAGCTCGTCTATGTCGACTCACTGGCCCCTTCATCTCGTCTATGTAGACTCACTGGCCCCTCCAGCTCGTCTATGCAGACTCACTGGCCCCTCCAGCTCGTCTATGTAGACTCACTGGCCCCTTCAGCTCGTCTTTGTAAACTCTCTGGCCCCTCCATCACGTCTATGTAGACTCACTGGCCCCTACAGCTCGTCTATGTAGACTCACACAGACTATAGCTCGTCTATGTAGACTCACTGGCCCCTCCAGCTGGTCAATGTCGACTCACTGGCCCCTCCAGCTGGTCAATGTCGACTCACTGGCCCCTCCAGCTCGTCTATGTAGTCTCACTGGACCCTTCAGCTCTTCTATGTAGACTCACTGGCCCCTTCAGCTCGTCTATGTAGACTAACTGGCCCCTTCAGCTCGTCTATGTAGACTCACTGGCCCCTTCAGCTCGTCTATGTAGACTCACTGGCCCCTTCAGCTCGTCTATGTAGACTCACTGGCCCCTTCAGCTCGTCTATGTAGACTCACTGGCCCCTCCAGCTCGTCTATGTAGACTCACTGGCCCCTCCAGCTCGTCTATGTAGACTCACTGGCCCCTCCAGCTCGTCTATGTAGACTCACTGGCCCCTCCAGCTCGTCTATGTAGACTTACTAGCCCCTCCAGCTCGTCTATGTAGACTCACTGGTCCCTCTAGCTCATCAATGTAGACTCAATGTCTCTTCATTGACCGCTATTATTGAGAAATTGTTCTAAAAAAGCCCAAATTCATAGGTCGGCTTAACCATGGAAATATTTTTTTAAAGAATCCAGATTTTTTGTCCACTGGAACTTGAAGAAAATCCCTGGAAATTATGGCTCCTTTGAATCTTTGAGACCTTGAAGAAGGGGAAGGGTTTGTTCTTGAAGACCTTCAATAGGTCGTGCATGAAGGGAAGAAATTCAAGGAGTTTTCTGAAGGACCTTATATTGCCTTCGGTGAAACTTAAACCTGTTCTTCTTCTTTTTACCTCTGTGAATAGAAGAACATATTACGTTTTTGTGGAAAGAAGTCCTTCAAAAATATTTAAAACTAGTAAAAAAAGCCGTATGTTCGGCCGGACCGATTTTCGAATACGCTCCACCATTTGGAACGAATTTGGCAACGCAAAATACCGAATATAGGGATGTACTATTATATGGGGCCTACACCAAAACGTGGACCTGCACAGACAATTTTCTGTCATAGGCTGTAGTATCCACTACGAACTTCAAATACCAAATTTGAAACAATTCCGGTAAATAATGTCGCTAAAGTCATCAGAATACCGAATATCGGGAGGGTATACGAAAACGTGGACCTGTTTTAGGCTGTAGTAGCCATTACGAACTTTAAATACCAAATTTGAAACAATTCCGGTAAATAATGGCGCTAAAATCATCAAAGTACCGAATATCGGAAGGGTATACGAAGACGTGGACCTGTCTTAGGCTGTAGTATCCATTACGAACTTTAAATACCAAATTTGAAACAATTCCGGTAAATAATGGCGCTAAAATCATCAAAGTACCGAATATCGGAAGGGTATACGAAGACGTGGACCTGTATTAGGCTGTAGTATCCATTACGAACTTTAAATACCAAATTTGAAACAATTCCGGTAAATAATGTCGCTAAAATCAAAAACTAGCGAATATTGTATGGGGGCTATACAAAAACGTGGACCTACATGGCCCATTTTCAATACCAAAAGTCCTGCAGACATAATATACCTTTGAGTAAAATTTTATCAACCTACTTCATTTCGTTCGGAAGTTAGAGTGATTTCCACAGCCGAACAGACGGATAGACCAACAGACGGACGGACGTCGCTAAATAGGTATAGAATTTTATGCTGATCAAGAATATAACTTTGTGGGGTCTAAAATATATATTTCGAGGTGTTACAAACGGAATGACAAACTTAATATACCCTCCATAGTATGGTGTAGGGTATAAAAATAAACGACATTAATATGAATGATTGACCCACACAAACTATTCAAACAATTTGGGTATTGCTTAAAAACTTACTAAACTGCATAAATCATAAGTACACCTGTTTGTTAATAGCTTCATAAAATTTGCAAAGAAAAAAAAAATAACAACAAATTATGTCAACTCTCCTCTCTGCCACAGAGGTTAAATAAATAACCACACCACAAACACAACCCACAAAAATAACAAAATAATTTTTGAATGAAATACGAGAATCTTTAGTCAAACAAGTCACGTTCTTTTTAATTGTCGTTCAACGAACAACATAAAAAATTGAGAGTGTTTAAGTGATGGAGCTAACTATTGTCAATATCAAAGGCGAGAGATGGAGACACAGAAAAAAAAAAACAACTGCAATGCTAGCTATTTGAAAAATTTGCTGGCTATGTTAAGTAATCAAGAAATATTTACTAGATAACAGACTGACCCTTAAGGTCTGAAATATATAGACTCACCGATTTAGCCGGCTGGAGTATATAGACTTCCTGGGTGGTTAAGCTTTTCTATATACCACCTTGACTAAAATATATATATTCCCAATTTGTTTATAATATAGACTCCAAGTCTTCTATAATCAATCCGATTTCCATCCAGTGCCGTTTCTCTCTTTTCTTATGTCAGCCGTTATTTAGTAAGGGGAACTACTCTCTCATAATCTCTCTCTCTCTCTCTCTCTCTCTCTCAATTTTTTGACACCTATGTCAGTGACATAGACTCCAATCTGGTTTATAGCATAGAATTCTGATTCAGCCCGAATTCGATATCATTTAAAGTTTGGACTCGCAGTTATACATACTTTCCTATCATACAGACCCACGTTGGGAGCCATTTTTTTTTTTTTTTTTTTTTGAAAGGCAAAATTTTCTATGATCCAAATGATTCCAAATTAGTAAGGAAAGGTCAAAAGTCGGGCGGGATCGACAAGCTTTTATAATATTCAAATGCGAAACTTGAAAAAAAAATCTGTCTATAGTGTAGCTAAAGTCATCAAAATACCGAATATGGGGAGGTACCATTGGGGTTATAAAACGTGGAACTGCAGAGACAATTTGGCTGTAGTATCCATTACGAACTTCAAATGCGAAATTTCAAAAAATTCGGGTAAATAATGTCGCTAAAATCATCAAAAGACCGAATATCGGGAGGTACTGTTATAGGGGGGTTATAGGAAGACGTGGAGCTACATGGCCCATTTTCAATACCAAAAGTCCTGCAGACATAATACACATTTGAGTAAAATGTTAGTAACCTACTTCATTTCATTCGGAAGCTAGAGTGATTTCCACAAACGGACAGACGGATAGACGGACTGACATTGATAAATCGACATAGAATTTTATGCTGATCAAGAATATATATACCTTGTGGGGTCTAAAATGTATATTTGGAGGTGTTACAAACGGAATGACAAACTTAATATACCCTCCGGGTATAAAAATAAACGACATTAATATGAATGATTGACCCACAAAAAAAAAACAACTATTCAAATAATTTGGGTATTGCTTAAAAATTTACTAAACTGCATAAATCATAAGTACACCTGTTTGTTAATAGCTTCATAAAATTTGCAAAAAAAAAAAAAAAAAAAATAAAATAACAACAAATTATGTCAACTCTCCTCCCTGCCACAGAGGTTAAATTAACAACCACACCACAAACTCAACCCACAAAAATAACAAAATAATTTTTGAATGAAATACGAGAATCTTTAGTCAAACAAGTCACGTACTTTTTAATTGTCGTTCAACGAACAACATAAAAAAATCGAGAGTGTTTATGTGATGAACCCAACGATTGTTAATATCATAGTCGAGAGAGGGAAACAGATAAAAAAACAACTGCAATGCTAGTCATTTGAAAAATTGGCTGACTATGTGAAGTAATCAAGAAATATCTACTGAAATACTGGTCTGAAATATGTAGACTCACCGACTTAGTTAATTGGATTATATAGACTCCCTGGATCGTTAAGCTTCTCTATATTCCTGCTTGACTAAAATATACACTCCCAATCGATGCGATTTCCATCCAAACACAGTGCCGTAATAAGCCACCAATCTTTTTCTCTCTTTTCTTATGTCAGCCGTTATTTAGTAAGGGAAACTACTCTCTCATAATCTCTCTCTCTCTCTCAATTTTTTGACACCTATGTCAGTGACATAGACTCCAATCTCGTTTATAGCATAGAATTCTGATTCAGCCCGAATTCGATATCATTTAAAGTTTGGACTCGCAGTTATACATACTTTCCTATCATACAGACCCACGTTGGGAGCCATTTTTTTTTTTTTTTTTTTTTTTTTTTTTGAAAGGCAAAATTTTCTATGATTTGATGCCAATTTTTTTTTTAAACATGGACCCATGTTGATTCCAAATTAGTAAGGAAAGGTCAAAAGTCGGGCGGGATCGACAAGCTTTTATAATATTCAAATGCGAAACTTGAAAAAAAAATCTGTCTATAGTGTAGCTAAAATCATCAAAATACCGAATATGGGGAGGTACCATTGGGGTTATAAAACGTGGAACTGCAGAGACAATTTGGCTGTAGTATCCATTACGAACTTCAAATGCGAAATTTCAAAAAATTCCGGTAAATAATGTCGCTAAAATCATCAAAAGACCGAATATCGGGAGGTACTGTTATATGGGGGCTATAGGAAGACGTGGAGCTACATGGCCCATTTTCAATACCAAAAGTCCTGCAGACATAATACACATTTGAGTAAAATGTTAGTAACCTACTTCATTTCGTTCGGAAGCTAGAGTGATTTCCACAAACGGACAGACGGATAGACGGACTGACATTGATAAATCGACATAGAATTTTATGCTGATCAAGAATATATATATATATATATATATATATATATATATATATATATATATATATATATATATATATATATATATATATATATATATATATATATATATATATATATATATATATATATATATATATATATATATATATATATATATATATATACTTTGTGGGGTCTAAAATGTATATTTCGAGGTGTTACAAACAGAATGACAAAACTTAATATGACCTCCATACTATGGTGGAGGGTATAAAAACTACAAGAAATTCCGACAAAATATTTAAGAAAAATACCAACAATTGGGCGCCATATTTTTTATGAAGGGTACCATGATTGAGCTTTAGTCAGTTTTTATGAAAATATAAACAATATTTTTGTTTAGAAAATTATGAAAATAAAAATTCTGGCTGGGGCTCCAGAATGTTTTTAAGAAAATTATGAAAATCCCTGAAAAATTTCCATGATTCCTGAAAAATATTTGATTGAGTCAGTTTTTACGAAAATAAGAATTGGGCGGTATAATTTTCTAAGAAAATTATGAAAATAAAAATTCTGGTTAGGGCTCCAGAATGTTTTTAAGAAAATTATGAGAATCCCTGAAAATTGTCCACTATTCCTGAAAAATATTTGATTGAGCTTTAGTCAGTTTTGATGAAAATAAGAATTGGGCGCCATAATTTTCTAAGAAAATTATGAAAATAAAAATTCTGGTTAGGGCTCCAGAATGTTTTTAAGAAAATTATGAAAATCCCTGAAAATTGTCCATGATTCCTGAAAAATATTTGATTGAGCTTTAGCCAGTTTTTATGAAAATAACAATTGGGCGCCATGATTTTCTAAGAAAATTGTGAAAATAAAAATTCTGGTTAGGGGTGCAGAATGTTTTTAAGAAAATTATAAAAATCCCTCAAAATTGTCCATGATTCCTGAAAAATATTTGATTGAGCTTTAGCCAGTTTTTATGAAAATAACAATTGGGCGCCATGATTTTCTAAGAAAATTGTGAAAATAAAAATCCTGGCTGGGGCTCCAGAATGTTTTTAAGAAAATTATGAAAATCCCTGAAAAATTTCCATGATTCCTGAAAAATATTTGTTTGAGCTTTAGCCAGTTTTTATGAAAATAATAATTGGGCGCCAAAATTTTCTAAGAAAATTATGAAAATAAAAATTCTGGTTAGGGCTCCAGAATGTTTTTAAGAAAATTATGAGAATCCCTGAAAATTGTCCACTATTCCTGAAAAATATTTGATTGAGCTTTAGTCAGTTTTTATGAAAATAAGAATTGGGCGCCATAATTTTCTAAGAAAATTATGAAAATAAAAATTCTGGTTAGGGCTCCAGAATGTTTTTAAGAAAATTATGAAAATCCCTGAAAATTGTCCATGATTCCTGAAAAATATTTGATTGAGCTTTAGCCAGTTTTTATGAAAATGAGAATAGGGCGCCATAATTTTCTAAGAAAATTATGAAAATAAAAATTCTGGTTAGGGCTCCAGAATGTGTTTAAGAAAATTATGAAAATCTATTCCTGAAAAATATTCCCATGATTTTCTATTAAAAATATTTATTATTGGGCGCCATTTAACTTGTTTAAAATTTTTCTATAAAATAAGTTGTTGTGAAACCCCTTGTCCCTAACATGATTTATAAATCCATTCCGGATTTTGTAACATTGTTCCATTATTCAATTAACCACATAATTCAATTTTGCAATTAATTTCAAATATAATTCAATTTTATGTTACTCTTCTTGACACCATAAATTGCATAGCAAGTTCCCCCTTATCTCCACGATGTCTTAATCTTGAAACAATTAGGGAATCTCCCCCCATCGCCCTTTCTAAGTGAAGTTTACTTTCCGGTTTCGAAATAGTTTCTATTCTCAAACACTTGTCATGTCACAGCTCGGGCTCAAGCGACTATCAGCAGCCATTCTGGGGTCTTGTTTTCGTTTTATGATCACGAAATGTTTTACCAGGCAATTACTAGAAGAACTTCTTTCCATTCAGTCTGTCTGGCATTTGTTTTTTGACAACATTCACAATTGTCACCCAAAATGACTAGCCAGCCTAGCCAGCCTAGCCAGCTAGCTGTCTGGCTTGATAGCCCTGGGTACTGGTTCATCATCATTCTTTGCTGATGTTTCTATTCAGGGTCATAAAATGTTAAGTGGGTCTCTTCCCAAAAAGAACAACAACAACAGCGGCCACCATGAAACTATGTGACAAGGGCTACATTAAAAAACTCTGTCTTACAAGACAATTCGACACTAAAATTATTAATAACTTCACACACTCACAGTCCCGGCCCCGGCATTGTGGAAAAAAAAAAGAGAGGGAGAGGAAGAGAGAGCGTCTTAATGGCAATAATTAAAAATTGTTTTTAATTCAAGAATCTCCTCACATAATGAGCTTTGTGTTTTTGGGTTTGTTATTTCCCGAAACAATGGTTGTTGTATTTTTTAACAATTCTACGACGTTGTATAAACAAGTATTTATGTGGGGGAAAAAGCTTAGAATTCATTAAAGAGAGCTTTTGGGTTTTAAGTTTGACCAAGAGATCGGTTACTGAATGGGCACATAAGCTTACCATCCACACTTGGGGTCGAGAATCTCACTCAGTTGTGGGATGAGTTGTCGTTATGTTAATGAGCGATAACCGTTAAGAATGAGCTTTTGAGTTGGAGAACAATTAATCAGTCCGAAGCTTTGAGTATTCTTTTGTAAAGAATTATGCCGATCATAACAAACGTAATTAAAATACACCATTTACTGTGTAAAAGACAATGAATTAATTAATAATGAATTATCGAAAATATTTATATTCTAAATATGTTGTTAAAAATTCCTCAACAATAAAAAAATTGTTCCTTAAAATTAGGACCATAAAGGGAACATTTTTTTGTACAATTATTTAAAAAAAAAATCGGCATAATATATTGAAACCCGGAAAGGGGGATTGTCCATTCAAAAATATATATGACAATATTGGTATAAAAATTAAAAAAAAAAAACAGTAAAGAAATTTTTACAGTCGGACGTGGCCGACTTTATGATAACCTACACCACTTTGCTAATTTAGTAGAGCTCCGCATAACAATTAAAATTTTTTATGGGAGAATTCATTCATACACGCTATGATTATAATTATAATTTAAAGTTCAAAGGACTAAACATGCCGAAGCATTTGTATCTTTTAAATTCGGACTTGTATTGACCATTTGGTGCACAATTAATTTGAAATCGGATAAATATATATATATGGGAGCTATATCCAAATCTGAACCGATCTCGATAAAATTTGGCAAAGATATTTCTGAGCTGTATTTGATATATTTCCCTGAATATCTTTGTTACGGAGTGCATATTACGGCTGCGGAGGACAAAAATAACAAATCGGATGAACAATATATATGGGAGCTATAGTTATATCTGAACCGATCTTCACCAAATTTGGCATACTAGCTTCTAGACTCAATTCCGTCGTATGTGCCAAATTTCATCCTATTTGGACAAATATTAGACGTTTGGTGTACAATAAAAAGTAAACCGGACGAAGTTATATATGGGAGCTATATCCAAATCTGAACCGATCACGATAAAATTAAGCAAATGTATTTCTGAGCTGCATTTGATATATTTCCCTAAATATTGTTGCTACAGAGTGCATATTACGGCTGCGGAGGACAAAAATAACAAATCGGATGAACAATATATATATGGGAGCTATACCTATATCTGAACCGATTTCGATAAAATTTGGCATACTTCTTTTCAGGCGTAATTTGGTTGTATGTGCAAAATTCCATAATATTCGGGCTGATAATACACGTTTGGTGCACAATAAAAGGTAAATCGGACAAAGTTATATATGAGAGCTATATCTAAATTTTGACCGATTATCTCCAATTTCAATAGGGTTCGTCCTTGGGCCAAACAAATGATTTGTGCAAAATTTCATCTGTATCGGGTAATAAATGCGGACTGTACTTTGTTTACAAAAAAACATGGACAGACGGACGGACGGACGTGCATAATTCGACTCAGAATGTGATTCTATGCAGATCATCAAAAGGTATGAGAGCTATAACTATATCTGAACAGATTTTCCTCAAATCCAAAGTATATGCTTCTAGGCTGAATTCCGACGGAAGTGCCAAAAGGTGAGGTAAAAAACTGCAACAAAGTCAAACGCCATAATTTTTACATTTTTTTTTTAATTTTATTGAATGAAAGCAAAAAATGTCGGAAGTAGCATCAAATTTTATAATAAGTTTAGATTTGTTGGAATCGGTCACCTTTGGCACGAATTATGGCCTTCAAATGGCCAATAAAACCGTTGCACAAAAGCCAAAGTGTTGCTCTGTAGTATTTTGGCCCATTCCCGGCCCGGCAAAGCGCTTGCTTGAGGTGATCGACACTTTGGTATTTTTTAGTGCCAACCTTGCTTTCCAAAATACTTCAGGCACAATAGTCCAACGGATTGGTATCCGGAAATTTTGGTGGCCATTGTGCGCTGGAAATGAAGCAAGGAACCTCATTTTGCAACCATTCTTGGGTGGCGCATGCTGAGTGCGATGGTGCTGAGCCCTGTTGGATTGTCCAAGGTCTGCGGCCAAAATGTTTGCGTGACCAAGGCTTTAATACACCCTCCAGAATAGTTTCGCAATAATATTCTGCATTAATTCTGATGCAACATCTCCACGGTCGATTAATCCGAGCGGAGAGCGACCATCGGCTGTTATGGCGACCCACACCAGCTGCAACATCTCCACGGTCGATTAATCCGAGCGGAGAGCGACCATCGGCTGTTATGGCGGCCCACACCATCACCATGGCCGGCGCTTGAGTTCTGGTGGCCAACCGAACGTTCACATTTTCAGCTGACCTCTTTGGCATGTAAACACGATCATTTTGTTTGTTTTCAAACTGCTGGACAAAGAATGTTTTCTCATCAGGGAAAACCAAAACCAAATTCGGTAGTTCACCACTTTCGGCCAAGCGAAGCAACTCTTTAGCTCTTTTAAATCTATTTTCTTTCTGTTGCGGTGTAAGTTATTGCACTTTTTGGAATTCTAAGGGCCTTACCCCGAGCTCATTTTTCAATATTTGCCGAATGGAATATTGCGATATGTTCAGCTCATCGGCCACTGCGAAGCGAGTTTCGATCAACTCGCTTTTTTTTACTTTTCGAACCATTTCTACTGATGCTGCTGTTTTCTTACCTTCACTTCCTTGACGTCGGGCTACGCTATCAGTATCACGATAACGAGCGATGGTAAGAGAAACAAAAGATTTATTCACATTTTAATGCTGAAGTGCTTTATCGAAGAAACCACAATTTTCTGTCACAGGCTGTAGCATCCATTACGAACTTCAAATACGACATCTCAAACGATTTCGTTGAGTTTAGTACCTGAAATCGTAAAATTACCGAATATAGGGAGTTACTGATGTATGGTGCCTATACGAAGACCTGGACCTGCACATTAGGAACATCAAATACTAAATTTGAAACAATTCCGGTGGATAACGTCGCTAAAATCATCAAAATATATATGGCCTCTACAGAGATCTGGACTTGCATAGACAATTTTCTGTCATAGACTGGGAACTTCAGTTAGGAACTCAAATTCGAAATTTGAAAGAATTCCTGTGAATATTGTACTTAAAATCCTCAAAATGCCGAATATAGAGAGGTACCGACATATTAGGGCTATACGAAGATCTGGACCTGCATAGACAATTTTCTGTCACAGGCTGTAGTACCAGTTACGAACTTCAAATTCGAAATTTGAAACAATTCCGGTGAAAAAAAGTAGCTAAAATCATCAAAATACCGAATATCGGGAGGTGGCGTTATATGGGGCTATACGAAGGCGTGGACATGTAGGCACAATTTGCGTCACAGGCTGTAGAAGCCTTTGCGATATTCAAATACCAAATTTGAAACAATTCCGGTGAATAATAACGCCAAAATCATCAAAATACTGAATATCCGGACGTAACGTTATATGGGGCTACACCTAAACTAGGTCTTTGTATGGCCCATTTTCAATACCAAAAGTTCTGCAGACAAAACACACATTTGAGTGAAGTTTTATCAATCCACTTCAATTCGTTCGGAAGCTAGAGTGATTTCCACAGACGAACAGAAAGACTGACGGACGGGCATCGCTAAATCGACATAGATTTTAAGGCTGATCAAGAATATATATATATATATATATATATATACTTTGTCACCAATATTCTTTCCTTCACACCAACACCGATTCAAATTTCACTATCCTAGCCAATGGTCTAGCACTTAGTACGTTTTGGTTATTTCGGTACTATTTTTTTTCGAATTCCCAAAAATGTTTTTATATCTGACCTCAAAGTACGCAAATGGCAACCCTTGTATTAAAGTCCATGAGGATTCCTGTGGAAGTGGGCAATTTCTCTCCAGAATGTGCCCAAGAAAGAAATGGACTTTTCCCTTGGAAATGGTGTAGTTGTTTTCGGCCTTTGAGACATCACTTGCCGGAGCACCAAACAATAACTGACCATTGACTATGACTGGTGTTTGAAAATTTAATTATCAAAGCTTCGTCATAGTTCATTAAGAATGGGGTCCGGCCATAACCCCATCGGCCGAGAATAAACAAATAATTCTCAGAGAGTTTATTTTATGAGAACGAGAGTCATGTTAATTAATTTTGAGCATTAAATGTTTCGGGGGGATTTTATGGTTGGATGCAACCCTATCTCTGAGAGCAGAGAGAGAGAGCAGACTTGAATGTCATTAATAAATGGAAAAATAAAACCAAAACAATGGGACAAGGCGTTTGTCGCAAGAGCAAAGAAAACAATTACAACAACGACAACAACACGAACAATGCTAATAAAACATTTTTTATTATCTTCTTTGGCAAAGAAACACGATCGCAAGCGAGGTTTGATGTAGTCTCCAATGTTTGAATGAACTTGGTTGGGCCAAGACTTTATTTTGAGTCTGGAGTCTTGAGGATCGGATAAACTTTTCGAGAACGAAGGTTTACAGTTTTCTTTCCTTAAAAAAAAATCATTTATCAAAACCGTTGCAGAGTCGGGAAAAAATCCCAGCTGTGAACAATTATCGCCAACGGACAACAAATCATTCTCAAAGAAAAATCAAGAAAACCCCAATGAATCTCAGCTTTAAGCAATTAAGACAGAAAGTGAAATAAACGATGATGATGATGATGAGGATGGAATAAAACAACAGATAAAATAAAAACACAACAAAGAAAACAAGTGCCATAGTGAAAATGAAAACAAAATGCATTTTCATTATTTCCATTTCAAGCCGACCGCACGTAATGCCTCAGTGGAAGTAGAAGTGGAGTAGTGAGTGAATGAATCTTGTGGATGCAATATTTCAAAATAACCACAACAGATTTTGCGATTTATAACCACAAAAATCCACAACATATGTGAATCAAAAAAAAAAAAAAAAAAAAAAAAAGAGAAAAGAAAAAAAGTTCTGTGAAATTAAAAAAAATAAATAAAAATAAATATTTCAATGCTCATGACTAAGGCATGATCAGCGAAGCGCTACGCCACAGATCTTGAAAGAGAAAAAATTGAAATTAATTCGAATATTGTACAAATCCATCAACCCACTACTCAGAGCCATAGTATTTATGGTTGCATTTAATACTTTAATTAATGGCAAATGTTTTTTTTTTTTTGTTATTCGCTTAATTAAATTAATCACCAAAAACGCGAAAAGAAAAAGATCGGTGTTGGAAAAAAAGTGAAATTTTTGCGGCATGAAAAATCGCTAGAAACGCATTCGCAATACCAATTAGAAAAATCAATGTGCCGCCTTGTGTGAAAAACGCCTCCGCCGCCACCACCAATTGGAAATTGTAATCGAGCTGTAGCCAAGGAAGAGGTTTGTATGCATGGCGAATAATTTAATAAATTAGTGGAAATTTTTATTAATTGAGAATATTAATTTTATTAGAATGGAGAGTGAACTATATTTGAAACCAGTAAAGAAAGTCTTAAAGTCGGGCGGGGCCGACTTTATGATACCCTACACCACTTTGCTAATTTAGTAGAGCTCCGCATAACAATTAAAAGTTCATACACGCTATGATTATAATTTAAAGTTCAAAGGACTGAAAATGCCGAGCATTTGTATCTTTAAAATTCGGACTTGTATTGCCCATTTGGTGCACAATTAACTTGAAATCGGATAAATATATATATGGGAGCTATATCCGAATCGAAACCGATCTCGATAAAATTTGGCAAAAATATTTCTAAGCTGTATTTGATATATTTCGCTGAAAATCGTCGTTACGGAGTGCATATTACAGCTGTAGCTAACAAATATAACAAATCGGAAGAAGAGTATATATGGGAGCTATAGCTATATCTGAACCGATCTTCACCAAATTTGACATACTAGCTTCTAGACTCAATTCGGTCGTAAGTGCCAAATTTCATCTCATTTGGGCAAATATTAGACGTTTGGTGCACAATCAAAGGTAAATCGGACGAAGTTATATATGGGAGCTATATCCAAATCTGAACCGATCTTGATAAAATTTAGCAAAGGTATTTCTGAGCTGCATTTGATATATTTCCCCAAATATTGTTGTTACAGAGTGCATATTACGGCTGCGGGGGACAAAAATAACAAATCGGATGAACAGTATATATGGGAGCTATAGCTATATCTGAACCGATTTCGATAAAATTTGACATACTTATTTCCAGGCCTAATATGGTTGTACGAGCAAAATTCCATACTATTCGGGCTGATATTACACGTTTGGTGCACAATAAAAGGCAAATCGGACGAAGATATATATGGGAGCTATATCTAAATTTTGACCGATTATCTCCAATTTCAATAGGGTTCGTCCTTGGGCCAAACAAATGTTGCTTGTAAAATTTCATCTCAATCGGATAATAAATGCGACCTGCATTTTGTTCACAAAAATACATGGACAGACGGACGGACGGACATGCATAAATCGACTCAGAATCTGATTCTATGCAGATCATCAAAAGGAACTATGGGTCTATCTCGTTTCCTTTTGCCTGTTACAAACAAATGCACAAAATCATAATACCCCTGTGGTGTAGGGTATAAAAATGTAAAAATTATGGCTTTTAACTTTCTTGCAATTTGTTTATCTCACCCTACTTATATAAGTGGTTTAAGGTAGAGAGAGAGACATATACTCAACACCCGTCCAAATTTTCACATGTCCGACTCAAGATGTTTATATATGTTTATGAACTTTTATTGCCATAAAGCTTTATTCATCACATTCATATATATTTATAATTATCTATGTTAAGATCAGGGGCCTTATCTGAGGACAATATTTTTATGGACTGAATATGATAAAAATAAAACAGGTATTAAAGTAAATACAGTGATTCACCCCGACAAATAGCATAACAGCTATAATTGCTAAATAATAAAAAAAAAAACATTTTCAATAAAATTAACTTATCTAAATTGCGAAGAACATTTTATGGGTTTCATTTTATCAGAGTACGATTCAAAACTTTGCCTTTGCATCAAAATATTATTTAATCATGGAAATAATTGCCCTCCCCCCTCCAAAAAAAAAAAAAAAAAAAAAAAAACAAGTAAGCAAACGATACAGTTAATATAGGCGAGATACTCGAAAGAATTCCACAAGATATTGTGACAAATAATAAAAGAAAACCATCAGGTTTCGTTCTCTAATTTTCGAATAATAGCAACTTAAACTTATTTGCTCATTTCCAATTTATTGGTAGATGTTGCACGTAAATGGTCTTCCTAGATCTGGAACCAATATTTTCCAAAGACCTATAATCTCTCAGAAGTGGCAAAAGATTAACATTTATTATTGGTTTTTGACTGATTTCTTCAATGAAATAGTCAGAAGTGCGTCTTTCCTGTATTTGTGAATTCTCCAAGAAGTCACTGTAATGGACATTTTCGTATTTTGTCTACAAAAGTTGGCAAACTCCTTCACACATTGAATATTTTTGGATGGCCATCCAAAACTGCTTGGCTTTTGCAATGTCCGGTAACCCCCATAATTACGACCTGCTGACAATTTTGCAGTTTTTTGGTCCATTTCAACCCCTAAATATATGGCGATCATCTCCAAAAAGAATAGGCTTTTATTCTGACCCTCATCTTATCTCCATGCAAAATTTCGTAAGGATCGGGCCATAAATGCGATCTGTATATGACATCCTGATATCCTAACTACTTAGTTTTGTTAGCTGTAGAAATATTACCAAATGTTTAATTCAAAATGAAAATATGCCAAAAATATGACAAAATTGAAAAAATTTGAGAAAATTTTACAAAATCAATATTTTCATTTTTAGAGAGATATTCTTATGCGATTTTTTAGACGTTTTTTCTTTCCCGCCAAGAGGCCATTCTGAATTAATGAGAACTGTCGAAATAAGTTCAGCCGTTCTCGACATATAAGAGATCTTTCAAGCATATCTTCTTTGACAGACATATATATCGCACATATTTTGCTATATATCCGATTTGTTGGATGTTAACATCAATGTAAAGATCAGAAGTAACCTTGTCATGGCTTTGTGATTTCGCCGGGATTTAAAATATTAGCGGTTTAATGAAAAATTTTGAATTTTTTCAACACAAAATATATGGTCTATTTTACCCGCTAAATATTATCCGATGACCACCCAAATTGGTAGGCTTCTTCTCTGCCCTAAACTCTAGCCACATGCGAAATTCCGCGTCGATTGGTCTATAATTGCGACCTGTAGAGCAAGTGCAAAATCAGGAAATCAGTTTTTGGTCCATTTCAACCCCTAAATATTATGCGATCATCACCAAAAGAAATAGGGTTCTATTCTGACCCTAGCCCCACCTCCATTTTAAATTTCGTGAAGATCGGACCATAATTGCGGCCTGTAGAGTGATTACAAATTAACATGGACAGACGGACGGACGGACATACATAGCTAGATCGACTCAGCTCGGCGAGATAGGAAGATCCATATATACTTTCCTATGTGGGAAATCAATATTTCGTGGTGTTACATAATTTTTGGCCCAATCAAACTTATAATACCCCCAACACATAGTGTTGTAGGCTATAAAAAGCGGCAGTTTTGGAGAAAAATTTTAATAACTTTGCCTTGATGAATTTTATTTACTTGCAATTAAACCAAAAACACAAAAAACTGGCACTCCAAAAAAGGTTAATAAAACTTCCGGTGACCCCATAACACTAAATGCAAAGCAAAGCGGCCTGCCAGTTCCCATCTGCTGCCAGTGCCACAATACCAAATTAGGTTTGACTTCTTCTGAGAAAAAATAAAAAAAACTGCTTCAAACCATGAATTAATATTTCGTTTATTAACTGCAAAACTGGCCACTAAGGCCTAACCCAAAAAAAAAAAAAAAAAAAAAAAAACACTAAAAAAATTAAACAAAACACACATCACCAACTGACAGCCGCACCAATGAGATAAGTACAAGTTTAAGTTAATGTAGATTAAATTTATTAAGATTAATGTTAACTGTCAATTTAAACGCAGTTCACAACTGCATTACCATTTCTGTCCAAAGTGCAAGTCCGCCAGAGGGAGTGAGTTGTACAGAGAGAGGAGAGAATGGTGGTGACATTTTTTTTTTTTTTGGTGTTGGGGTGAGTCTCATGTATGCAGGCATTTGGAGAAGGGGGTCACATTGAGAGCAATAGTTTCTCTTTAGCCTATTGACATTTGATGTCACAGAGTCATGACGATCTGTCAACTTGTGGACATGGTGTTCATGACTGACAATTGACAGTGAGTTGGAATGGTTAGAGGGGAGGGGGAAAGATGTAAAATTAAAATTGGAAAAATTGAAGGTCTTTTATACCTCACATGGCCTTCTTTGAAGAGACCTCTTCAGGGCATCTTCGAAGAGATTTCTCATGGGCATTTTCGAAGAGATTTCTTACGGACTTCAGTGAGAAGACTCCTCTTGATCTTTTGTGAGAAGACCTTTCACGGTCTTCTATGAGAAGACCTCTCACGGTCTTCTACGAGAAGACCTCTCACGGTCTTCTACGAGAAGACCTCTCACGGTCTTCTACGAGAAGACCTCTCACGGTCTTCTATGAGAAGACTTCTCATGGTCTTCTATGAGAAGACCTCTCATGGTCTTCTATGAGAAGACCTCTCATGGGTAAGACCTCCTATGGTCTTCTACGAGAAGACCTGTAATGGCCTTCTATGAAAAGACCTCTCATGATTTTCTATGAGAAGACCTCTCAAGATCTTCTATGAGAAGACGTCTCATGGACTTCCATGAGAAGATCTCTCATGGTCTTCCATGAGAAGACCTATCACAGTCTTCTGTGAGAAGACTGAACATGATCTTCTTTGCAAAGACCTCTCATAGTCTTCCTTGAGAAGACCTCTCATGGTTTTCTCTAAGAAGACTCTCATGAACTTCTGTGAGAAGATCTCTCAGGGTCTTCTTTGGTCTTCTAACAGAGAAGACCTTTCATGGTCTTCTATGAGAAGACCTTTCACGGTCTTCTATGAGAAGACCTCTCACGGTCTTCTATGAGAAGACCTCTCACGGTCTTCTATGAGAAGACCTCTCACGGTCTTCTATGAGAAGACCTCTCACGGTCTTTTATGAGAAGACCTCTCATGCTCTTCTGTGAGATGATTTCTGATTGTGCTCTATGAGAGAAGTACGAGAAGAGTTCTCACGATCTGCCATGAGATATTCTCTAATGGCCTTTTTTGTTAAGACCTACCATGGTTTTCTATAAGAAGACCTCTCATGGTCTTCTGTGAGAAGACCTCTCACGGTCTTCTGTGAGAAGACCTCCCACGGTCTTCTTTGAGAAGACCTCCCACGGTCTTCTATGAAAAGACCTCTCACGGTCTTCTGTGAGAAGACCTCTCACGGTCTTCCATGAGAAGACCTCTCACGGTCTTCCATGAGAAGACCTCTCACGATCTTCTATGAGAAGACCTCTCAGGGTCTTCTATGAGAAGACCTCTCGTGGTCTTCTGTGAGAAGACCTCTCATGGTCTTCTGTGAGAAGACCTCTCATGGTCTTTTGTGAGAAGGCCTCTCATGGTCTTCTATGAGAAAACCTCTCTTGATCTTCGGGTGAGAAGACCTCTCATGGTCTTCTATGAGGAAACCTCTCATGGTTTTCTATGAGAAAACCTCTCTTCATCTTCGAGTGAGAGGACATATCATGGTCTTCTGTGAGAAGATCTCTCACGGTATTCTAGCAGAGAAGACCTCTCATGAACTTCTGTGAGAAGATCTCATGGTCTTCTAGCAGTGAAGACCTTTAATGGTCTTCTGGGATAACACATTACATGGTCTTTTAGCAGAGAAGACCTTTCATGGTCTTCTATGAGAAGACCTCTCACGGTCTTCTGTGATAAGATCTTCTATGAAAATGGTCTTCTTTGGGAAAATCTGTCATTGCCTTCCATGAAAAGACCTCTCATGGTCTTCTAGTAGAGAACTGCTCTTATTGTCTTCTTTGAGAAGACCTGTCACGGTCTTTTATGGAAGCATCTTTCAATGTCTTTTGTGAGAAGACCTTTCATGGTCTTTTGTAAGAAGACCTCATGGTTTTCTGTGAAAGGACCTTATGGACTTCTGTGATAGGACCTCATTGTCTTATTTGAGAGGACCTCGAAAACCTCAAGATCTCTTATGAGAAGGCCTCTCACGGACCTCTCTTCTATGAGTAGGCCTGTCATGGACCTCTCATCTAGTCGTAGACCCCTCACGGACCTTCCTTCTATCAGAAGACTTCTCACGGACCTCTTTTCTATGAGAACACCTCTCATGCTCTTCTATGAGAACATTTCTGACGGTCTTCTAGGAGAACGCCTCTCCTATAAGAACGCCACTCATGATCTCCTAAGAGAGGATCTCATGGTCAATTTTCTCATGAAATACCATGACCTCTTCTCCCATGAAACCTTGTTAATTTTCACTGTACTTTTTTCAACTTCCACACCAGTTCTGCTGAGCCGAGGGTTACCCCCATTTGACTTGCCATGAATTATGAACTGTTGTGCGTAGAAAGATAGAAAGAGAGAGAGAGGCACACATCAAAATGAATTGCAAAGTATGTCGTGTCGCAGCGCCAGCACTTGACTGACATACATATTCGGCTATGTATCTACATACATGCATGAGTTGTAAACATAAACATTAAAGTTCAACTTTGATCGCAAAAACTTACGCCCCTCAAACCCCGCCCTACTCCCACGATCCCTGCGATCAAACAGCAAACGCAAAATACAAGTCAAGTCATCATCAAATCAAGTGTTTCATGGCTTTATTGAGCCACACAAAATTTATGCGGACGGATGGATAGATGGATGACATGTGGGATGATCAGCGTTGATTAACCCTCAATTAGATTATGACAATTTTTATGAACGGCTGGCTATGTGGCTGGTCAGTCAGAAAATATATTTTTTACTGGAATAATACCGATTTTAATTAAAACTGGAAATGACAGGGAAAAAGAAACGCAGCACAGTTCAAACACTGATGATGATGAAGTGAAACATAACTGCAGTTGTTTTTTATCTTTTCTGTTTTGTAGCGGCCGTTAAATTTGAGCGCTTTTTCTACATTGTCTCGTTTTTTGTGATTTTTTTTTCAAGTGAACAACGAAAATACTAAACTTCCTAGTCCTGGCTGCTGCGGCTGTTTTAATTAATTAAACGTAATTATGAACGAAATTTAGTTTGAATTCACATGTCTTAATTCAAAGAAGTAGAATGGCCGAATAAGGGGAAGAAAAAAGGAAAGAAAAAAAAAAAATAAGAATTAAATTCGAAACACAATTCGTTAAAACATGGACAAATTTTCGCAACTGAGGGTTAAATGTGGTCTTTTCAAAAAATATATTTTCTGAAGGACAAGCGAGGATTTTTTAAGTAGTTTCTAAGGAGAAAATATTTTTGAAGGACCAATAATCGTGGATTTAAAAAATATATTTTAGAAGGGACCAAAAACGTGGATTTTTTTAAATATTTTCTAAAGGACCTATAAACGTGGATTTTTTAAAAATATTTTCTAATGGACCAAAAGACCCATGAACGTGGATTTTTTAAAAATATTTTATAAAGGACCTATAAACATGCATTTTTTAAAAATATTTTATAAAGGACCTATAAACGTGGATCTTTTAAAAAAAAATTTTAAGGACCAAAACACCTATAAACGTGGATTTTTTAAAAATATTTTCTAAAGGACCTATAAACGTGGATTTTTAAAAATATTTTCTAAAGGACCTAAAGACCTATAAACGTGGATTTTTTAAAAATATTTTCTAAGGACCTATAAACGTGGATTTTTTAAAAATATTTTCTAAAGGACCTATAAACGTGGATTTTTTAAAAATATTTTCTAAAGGACCTATAAACGTGGATTTTTTAAAAATATTTTCTAAAGGACCTATAAACGTGGATTTTTTAAAAATATTTTCTAAAGGACCTATAAACGTGGATTTTTTAAAAATATTTTCTAAAGGACCTATAAACGTGGATTTTTTAAAAATATTTTCTAAAGGACCTATAAACGTGGATTTTTTAAAAATATTTTCTAAAGGACCTACAAACGTGGATTTTTTAAAAATATTTTCTAAAGGACCTATAAACGTGGATTTTTTAAAAATATTTTCTAAAGGACCTATAAACGTGGATTTTTTAAAAATATTTTCTAAAGGACCTATAAACGTGGATTTTTTAAAAATATTTTCTAAAGGACCTATAAACGTGGATTTTTTAAAAATATTTTCTAATGGACCAAAAGACCCATGAACGTGGATTTTTTAAAAATATTTTATAAAGGACCTATAAACATGCATTTTTTAAAAATATTTTATAAAGGACCTATAAACGTGGATCTTTTAAAAAAAAATTTTAAGGACCAAAACACCTATAAACGTGGATTTTTTAAAAATATTTTCTAAAGGACCTATAAACGTGGATTTTTAAAAATATTTTCTAAAGGACCTAAAGACCTATAAACGTGGATTTTTTAAAAATATTTTCTAAAGGACCTATAAACGTGGATTTTTTAAAAATATTTTCTAAAGGACCTATAAACGTGGATTTTTTAAAAATATTTTCTAAAGGACCTATAAACGTGGATTTTTTAAAAATATTTTCTAAAGGACCTATAAACGTGGATTTTTTAAAAATATTTTCTAAAGGACCTATAAACGTGGATTTTTTAAAAATATTTTCTAAAGGACCTATAAACGTGGATTTTTTAAAAATATTTTCTAAAGGACCTATAAACGTGGATTTTTTAAAAATATTTTCTAAAGGACCTATAAACGTGGATTTTTTAAAAATATTTTCTAAAGGACCTACAAACGTGGATTTTTTAAAAATATTTTCTAAAGGACCTATAAACGTGGATTTTTTAAAAATATTTTCTAATGGACCAAAAGACCCATGAACGTGGATTTTTTAAAAATATTTTATAAAGGACCTATAAACATGCATTTTTTAAAAATATTTTATAAAGGACCTATAAACGTGGATCTTTTAAAAAAAAATTTTAAGGACCAAAACACCTATAAACGTGGATTTTTTAAAAATATTTTCTAAAGGACCTATAAACGTGGATTTTTAAAAATATTTTCTAAAGGACCTAAAGACCTATAAACGTGGATTTTTTAAAAATATTTTCTAAGGACCTATAAACGTGGATTTTTTAAAAATATTTTCTAAAGGACCTATAAACGTGGATTTTTTAAAAATATTTTCTAAAGGACCTATAAACGTGGATTTTTTAAAAATATTTTCTAAAGGACCTATAAACGTGGATTTTTTAAAAATATTTTCTAAAGGACCTATAAACGTGGATTTTTTAAAAATATTTTCTAAAGGACCTATAAACGTGGATTTTTTAAAAATATTTTCTAAAGGACCTATAAACGTGGATTTTTTAAAAATATTTTCTAAAGGACCTATAAACGTGGATTTTTTAAAAATATTTTCTAAAGGACCTATAAACGTGGATTTTTTAAAAATATTTTCTAAAGGACCTATAAACGTGGATTTTTTAAAAATATTTTCTAAAGGACCAACGTGGATTTTTTAAAAATATTTTCTAAAGGACCAACGTGGATTTTTTAAAAATATTTTCTAAAGGACCAACGTGGATTTTTTAAAAATATTTTCTAAAGGACCAACGTGGATTTTTTAAAAATATTTTCTAAAGGACCAACGTGGATTTTTTAAAAATATTTTCTAAAGGACCAACGTGGATTTTTTAAAAATATTTTCTAAAGGACCAACGTGGATTTTTTAAAAATATTTTCTAAAGGACCAACGTGGATTTTTTAAAAATATTTTCTAAAGGACCAACGTGGATTTTTTAAAAATATTTTCTAAAGGACCAACGTGGATTTTTTTAAAAATATTTTCTAAAGGACCTATAAACTTGGATTTGTTAAAAATATTTTCTAAAGGACCTATAAACTTGGATTTGTTAAAAATATTTTCTAAAGGACCTATAAACTTGGATTTGTTAAAAATATTTTCTAAAGGACCTATAAACTTGGATTTGTTAAAAATATTTTCTAAAGGACCTATAAACGGGTATTTGTTAAAAATATTTTCTGAAGGACCAAAAGACCTATAAACGTGAATTTTTTCTAAAGGACCAACGTGTATTTTTTAAAAATATTTTCTAAAGGACCTATAAACGTGGATTTTTTAAAAATATTTTCTAAAGGACCTATAAACGTGGATTTTTTAAAAATATTTTCTAAATGACCTATAAACGTGGATTTTTTAAAAATATTTTCTAAAGGACCTATAAACGTGGATTTTTTAAAAATATTTTCTAAAGGACCTATAAACGTGGATTTTTTAAAAATATTTTCTAAAGGACCTACAAACGTGGATTTTTTAAAAATATTTTCTAAAGGACCTATAAACGTGGATTTTTTAAAAATATTTTCTAAAGGACCTATAAACGTGGATTTTTTAAAAATATTTTCTAAAGGACCTATAAACGTGGATTTTTTAAAAATATTTTCTAAAGGACCTATAAACGTGGATTTTTTAAAAATATTTTCTAAAGGACCTATAAACGTGGATTTTTTAAAAATATTTTCTAAAGGACCTATAAACGTGGATTTTTTAAAAATATTTTCTAAAGGACCTATAAACGTGGATTTTTTAAAAATATTTTCTAAAGGACCTATAAACGTGGATTTTTAAAAATATTTTCTAAAGGACCTATAAACGTGGATTTTTTAAAAATATTTTCTAAAGGATCTATAAACGTGGATTTTTTAAAAATATTTTCTAAAGGACCTATAAACGGGGATTTGTTAAAAATATTTTCTGAAGGACCTATAAACGTGGATTTTTCAAAAATATTTTCTAAAGGACCTATAAACGTGGATTTTTTAAAAATATTTTCTAAAGGACCTATAAACGTGGATTTTTTAAAAATATTTTCTAAAGGACCTATAAACGTGGATTTTTTAAAAATATTTTCTAAAGGACCTATAAACGTGGATTTTTTAAAAATATTTTCTAAAGGACCTATAAACGTGGATTTTTTAAAAATATTTTCTTAAGGACCAAAAGACCTAAAAACGTGGATTTTTTTAAAATATTTTCGAAAGGACCAACGTGGATTTTTTTAAAATATTTTCGAAAGGACCAACGTGGATTTTTTTAAAATATTTTCTAAAGGACCAAAAGACCTAAAAACGTGGATTTTTTTAAAATATTTTTTAAAGGACAAACCTGGATTTCTTAAAAATATTTTCTAAAGGACCAACAAACGTGGATTTTTTAAAAAACATTTTCTAAAGGACCAACAAACGTGGATTTTTTAAAAAACATTTTCTAAAGGATCAACAAACGTGGATTTTTTAAAAAACATTTTCTAAAGGATCAACGTGGATTTTCTAAAGGACCTATAAACGTGGATTTTTTAAAAATATTTTCTAAAGGATCAACGTGGATTTTCTAAAGGACTATAAACGTGGATTTTTTAAAAATATTTTCTAAAGGATCAACGTGGATTTTCTATAAACGTGGATTTTTTAAAATTATTTTCTAAAGGACCTATAAACGTGAATTTTTTAAAAATATTTTCTAAAGGACCCGAAGACCTATAAACGTGGATTTTTTAAAAATATTTTCTAAAGGACCAAAAGACCTATAAACGTGGATTTTTTAAAAACATTTTCTAAAGGACCAAAAGACCTATAAACGTGGATTTTTTAAAAACATTTTCTAAAAGACCAAAATACGTGGATTTTTTAAAAATATTTTCTAAAAGACCTGTAAACGTGGAGTTTTTAAAAATATTTTCTAAAGAACCAAAAGACCTATAAACGTGGATTTTTTAAAAATATTTTCTAAAGGACCAAAAGACCTATAAACGTGGATTTTTTAAAAATATTTTCTAAAGAACTATAAACGTGGATTTTTTTTAAAATATTTTCAAAATGACCTATAAACGTGGATTTTTTCAAAATATTTTCTAAAGGACCTATAAACGTGGATTTTTTAAAAATATTTTCTAAAGGACCTATAAACGTGGATTTTTTAAAAATATTTTCTAAAGGACCTATGAACGTGGATTTTTTAAAAATATTTTCTAAAGGACCTATAAACGTGGATTTTTTCAAAATATTTTCTAAAGGACCTATAAACGTGGATTTTTTCAAAATATTTTCTAAAGGACCAAAAGACCTATAAACGTGGATTTTTTAAAAAATATTTTCTAAAGACCAACAAATGTGGATTTTTTAAAAATATTTTCAAAATGACCTATAAACGTGGATTTTTTAAAAATATTTTCTAAAGGACCTATAAACGTGGATTTTTTAAAAATATTTTCTAAAGGACCTATAAACGTGGATTTTTTAAAAATATTTTCTAAAGGACCTATGAACGTGGATTTTTTAAAAATATTTTCTAAAGGACCTATAAACGTGGAGTTTTTAAAAATATTTTCTAAAGAACCAAAAGACCTATAAACGTGGATTTTTTAAAAATATTTTCTAAAGGACCAAAAGACCTATAAACGTGGATTTTTTAAAAATATTTTCTAAAGAACTATAAACGTGGATTTTTTTAAAATATTTTCAAAATGACCTATAAACGTGGATTTTTTAAAAATATTTTCTAAAGGACCTATAAACGTGGATTTTTTAAAAATATTTTCTAAAGGACCTATAAACGTGGATTTTTTAAAAATATTTTCTAAAGGACCTATGAACGTGGATTTTTTAAAAATATTTTCTAAAGGACCTATAAACGTGGATTTTTTAAAAATATTTTCTAAAGGACCTATAAACGTGGATTTTTTAAAAATATTTTCTAAAGGACCTATAAACGTGGATTTTTTAAAAATATTTTCTAAAGGACCTATAAACGTGGATTTTTTAAAAATATTTTCTAAAGGACTAAAAGACCTATAAACGTGAATTTTTTAAAAATATTTTCTAAAGGACCAAAACACCTATAAACGTGGATTTTATAATTTTTTTTTTGTTCTAAAGGATCAAAGGACCTATATACGTGGATTTTTTAAAAATATTTTCTAAAGGACCAAAAGACCTATAAACGTGGATTTTTTAAAAATATTTTCTAAAGGACCTATTAACGTGGATTTTTTTTAAAAATATTTTCTAAAGGACCAAAACACCTATAAACGTGGGTATTTTAAAAAATATTTGCTAAAGGACCAAAAGACCTATAAACGTGGATTTTTTAAAAATATTTTGTTTTTTTTTTCCAAAGGATTTCTCGCCCATCACCTCGTAGATGGGCTCCAACCCTTCGTTTTGAACGTTCCTTCACTTTTTCGGTATTTCCCTTGGCTTTCTTTAACGACTGACCACACTTTGTTGTCCTTTTGAGTCATAGCTATTACACGATGGTGGTGGTTGTTGTGATTTCTCTTTGATCATGTCATGGTTTTTCTATGAACTTTTCGTGACATCAGTATCACAATCTCACCCCGCAAGACTGAGTCACAATCAGGTTTCTTGTCTAAAGCATATTTTTATTTCTCAGGGTTTTCGTTTTTTTTTCTGAGATCAATAAACTCTCAAAGGAAATAGTACCGCATCATTTGCCCAGAAGCGGGTGTCGATCATCAACAATAATAACAAAACAGCATCATCAGCTCAGCATCATGTAATGGAAAAAAAAATCAAAAAAAAAAAAAGTAGCAAATCAAATGATAAACATAAGAAGGCAAGGAAAGCTGAGGTTAAAAATATTATGTGGCGCGTGAGAGGGAAAGTGGGTTAAGTACGATTTTTAAAAATAGAGTGAAAATATGAAAAATTATTTTTTTTTTTTGCTCTCCACCATAGTTTGGAGGGTATATTTCGTTTGTCATTCCGTTTGTAACACATCGAAATATACATTTTAGAAAATTTATATAGTCTTGACCAGCATAAAATTTTATGTTGACTTAGCGAAGGTCCACGTTTTGGTATAGCCCCCATATAACGGCACCTCCTGATATTCGGTATTTTGATGATTTTAGCGACATAATTCATCGAAATTGTTTCAAATTTGGTATTTGAAGTTCGTAATGGATACTACAACATTTGACAGGAGATTGTCTGTGCAGGTCCAAGTCTTCGTATAGCCCCCATATAAAGGTACCTCCCGATATTCGGTATTTTGATGATTTTAGCGACATTATTTACCGGAATTGTTTCAAATTTGGTATTTGAAGTTCGTAATGTATACTACAGCCTAAGACAGAAAATTGTCTGTTGAGGTCCACGTCTTCTTATAGCCCCCATATAAAGGTACCTCCCGATATTCGGTATTTTCAACATTTAAGCGGCATTCTTTACCAGAATTGTTTCAAGTTTGGTATTTGAAGTTCGTAATGGATGCTACAGCCTATGACAGAATATTGTCTGTGCAGGTCCACGTCTTATAACCCCCATGGTACCTCCCTATATTCGGTATTTTGATGATTTTAGCGACATAATCCATCGAAATTATTTCAAATTTGGTATTTGAAGTTCGTAATGGATACTACAACATTTGACAGGAGATTGTCTGTGCAGGTCCAAGTCTTCGTATAGCCCCCATATAAAGGTTAAGTTTTGCATTTGAATATTTTAACGGCTTATGACAAAAGTTGCCTATGTAGGCCCACGTCGTCGTATAGACCCCAATATAACTTCTACATTCGGCATTTTTAAGATTTTATCAGAATTTTTAACGGATTTTATTTTTTTGAAAATTGCCAAAATCGTTCCCAATGGTGGGGGGTATTCATAGATCGGCCCAGACGAACTTATAGAAAAACATTAAAAAAAACTTAAAAAATATATTTTCAATATTATTTTTTTTAAAAAATTCTAAATATTTAATTTTTATAAATTTTTTATTTTTTTTTAAATTCTGTCAAACCTACATTTTTTTAATTTTAATTTTCTTCTTTTAATATGAAATCGGAGATAATCCCTTTCACCCATCTACCGGTGTTATGTTGTAAATATCAACAAACCAAGCTATTTTTTTTTGCCTCAGCATTATCATCTGCTTCTTCCTGCTGTTATGAATAATCATAATCATTGCCAGCCCAGACTTCAGTTTGTTCCTCTGAGGAATGTTGTTGCGCACTGAAAGAAGCTCCACTCATGGTATTCTTCTTCTTCTTCTTCGCCTCCATCATCATGACACTTGGCATGACACTTAGCACGACGAACGCGTCCGGGAGAGCTAGTTGTAAAGTAGCAAAGCCCATGTAATTCTTGGCGCCACAAATGTGCAAACAAACGATGGCAAGAAGAACAACAACAAAATCACAGCTCACAAAGTTAATAGCAACACGATGACTGCCGGTCGGGCAAATACTCATCAGCTTCGCTCACAATAGAAGACGCTATTAATTATTGAGCAATATTTACCCAGATTTTCTGTTGAGTAGGTATGAATAGCGTTTTTATATTCTTCACGAATAATAATAACAATAACAAACAATAAGCAAACAACAATTCAGGCGGCAGACGAACATGGCAACGTGCCGTGCCATCATACCTGTTGTTGTCGCCGGCTTTGGCGTTGCCAATGATGAGTCAGAGGGTAAGCACTTGAAGTTAAGTTATTTTTTGGTTTCGACAGGTATGTCGGTTTAGGAGGGAGACACAGATAATGGAAGAGGGTTCCCCAGAAAATAACGTGAATTTTTAAAAAACCTTCAAACTTGAATTATTTTTTTTTTGAATGTATATTTTTTTCTAACAGACCTTAAAATATTTTTCTAAGACCTTCAAACATGGATTTTTTAAAAATATTTTTTCCAAATAGACCTTCAAACGTGGATTTTATAAAAATATTTTTTCCAAATAGACCTTCAAACCTGGATTTTTTAAAAATTATTTTTCCAAATAGACCTTCAAACGTGGATTTTATAAAAATATTTTTTTTGTTTCATCACGTGGATTTTATAAAAATATTTTTTTTTTGTTTCATCACGTGGATTTTATAAAAATTTATTTTTCTGAAGTTCCATCGAACCTTCAAACGTGGATTTTATAAAAATATTTTTTCTGAAGTTCCATCAAACGTGGATCGTTTAAAAATATTTTTTCTGAAGTTCCATCGAACGTGGATTTTATAAAAATATTTTTTTCTGAAGTTCCATCAAACGTGGATTTATAAAAAATATTTTTCTCAAGTTCTATCAAACGTGGATTTTTAAAAAATATTTTTCTCATTTTCCAAATAGACCTTCAAATGTGGATTTTATAAAAATATTTTTTCTGAAGTTCCATCAAACGCGGATTTTATAAAAATATTTTTTCTGAAGTTCAATCAGACGAGGATTTTATAAAAATATTTTTTCTGAAGTTCCATCAAACGTGGATTTTATAAATATATTTTTTTCTGAAGTTCCATCAAACTTGGATTTTATAAAAATATTTTTTTTCTGAAGTTTCATCGAACCTTCAAACGTGGATCTCATAAATATATTTTTTCTGAAGTTCCATCGAACCTTCAAACGTGGATTTTATAAAAATATTTTTTTTCTGAAGTTCCATCGAACCTTCAAACGTGGATTTTATAAAAATATTTTTTTTTTCTGAAGTTCCATTGAACCTTCAAACGTGGATCTCATAAATATATTTTGTCTGAAGTTCCATCGAACCTTCAAACGTGGATCTCATAAATATATTTTTTCTGAAGTTCCATCGAACCTTCAAACGTGGATTTTATAAGAATGTATTTTCCAACAGACCTTCAAACGTGGATTTCAAAAAATATTTTTTCTGAAGTTCCATCGAACCTTCAAACGTGGATTTCAAAAAATATTTTTTCTGAAGTTCCATCGAACCTTCAAACGTGGATTTCAAAAAATATTTTTTCTGAAGTTCCATCGAACCTTCAAACGTGGATTTTGTAAGAATGTATTTTCCTACACCCTTCAAACGTAGATTTTTAAAACCATAAATCTTTCAACCGTTGATATAATTTTTTTAAAATCATTATGCGTTCAATCTTGGGTTTTTAAAAATATTTTCTGAAGTTCCATCAAACCTTCAAACAAGGGTTATTAAAAATATTTTTCTGAAGTTCCATTAAACCTTCAAATGAGGGTTATTAAAAATATTTTTTTAATATTCAAACATGTGCTATTTAAAAATATTTTTCTGAAGTTCCATCCAGCCTTTAAATGTGGATTTTTAAAAATATGTTTTCTGAAGTACCACCAAACCTTCAAACGTAGATTTTTATTTTTATTTTATTTTTTTTTTTTTTTTTGAAGCTCCATCCAACCTTCAAAAAGCATTTTATAAAAATATATTTTACAACAGACCTTCAAACGTGAATTTCTTGAAAATATTTTTCTGAAGTTCCAACAAACTTCAAAGTAAAGATTTTGAAACTATTTATTTTAAAGGCACTAGTGCTTCAAAGGTACATTTTTGACAATATTTTCTAAAGTTCCATCAGACCTTCAAACAGGGAATGTGTAAAAATTTTGGGCATCTGGGCTTCAAACATGATTTTGGTATGAACGTGTTTTGTAACCTCTTCTTATTCTAAGTCTTCTACTGTTACCTTTATTTATGTATTTGTTGCTGTGATTGGTATGAGACATTGCGGATAGTCGTCGACCATATTGCTGTTGTGGTTGACGCTGGCATTGTCGTTGTTGCCGCTGTTGTTGTTGTTGTTGCTGCATATGCATTTGGGAGAGTGCCATTTTAACATATCACAGCCGCATTATAAATAATCCAACATTCAATAAATTCCAATAACCGCATGAGACAACGACGTCATAGCATTACAAATCGAACGGACACAATTTTGTAAGACAATTGATTCGGACTTTTTTCTTATATTTGCCGGCTCACTCACTCACGGAATTGATAAGACAACACAGAAAAAGAAAACTTGCACACAGACACAACCGACATTAACTATTAGTAATAAATAAGAAACAAATGCACGTAATAATAATAATAATAATATTTTCAAATAAACACACGGAATTCATCGACTTGAAACTGATACGGAAAATGTGGGTCTTATTTAACGGACGGCAAAGAGAGGAGGGAGGCCTAATCGCAACAAATGTCACACTTTGTGCTGTTGTAACAAATGCATTTGTCTTCCAATTGGAATTGGAATAATTGGGCGCCACTCTCTCGCTCGCTCTCGTTCACTTCCATTTTTTTTTTTGGTTTCTTATGATCTATTTTTTCGTCTCTCCCTCGCTTTGTTGACATTTCATATCGTGTATAGTTAGCCACAAATTTTCTGTCCCTGACCTAGTATACGGTTATTGAGTAAAGGTTACTTGCAAGTCAAGCGACAAACACTGTACGTGATGTGATCTGGAGTCAGAGATGGGAGTGTGGAATTAACAAAAATGAAACAAAAATTATGAAAATGCGGTACGGGCATTATGCAGCCATTTTTCAAGAATATATTTTCAATAATCAATGATTGTTGACTTTTTTGAAATTATTTTTTTAAGGGCCAACATAAATAGATTTTTTTGAAAATATTTTTCTAAAGGACCATGCAACCTTCAAACGAAAATTCAAAAAAATTTTGTAAGGCGCCGTAGGACCTTCAATCTGGTGTTCTATTAATATTTTTCTGAAGGGTCATCCGACCTTCAAACTTGGATATTTTGAGAATGTTTTTCTGAAGGGTCATCAGACCATCAAACATGAGTTTTATAATTTTTTTTTTTTTTGAAAAAATTACATCGGTGATTTTTCTGAGTATATTTAGTAATTGCCATTAGACCTTCAAACGTTAGGATTTGGAATTTTTTCTGCCAGGCCTTCGAACATTGAATGTTAGAACACTTTTTTAAGGGCAATCAAACCTTCAATCTAGAATTTTTTAATTAATTTTCTGAGATCATAAGACCTCCATATACGGAACTTCAGACATGGATTTTGAAAAAATATTTCTCTTCAAATTTTCGTGGATTTTTAAATAATATTTCTCTTTAAATTTGCGTGGATTTTTAAATAATGTTTGATGTTTTAATTTTTTTCCATCAAACATTCATACTTTAAACGTGGGTTTTTAAAAATGTTTTTAAGTTCCCTGAAACCTTTAACATTGAATGTTTGAACACGTATTTTAAGGGCAATCAAACCTTCAGTCTAGAATTTTTCAATTAATTTTCTGAGATCATAAGACCTCCAAATACGGAACTTCAGACTTGGATTTTGAAAAAAATACATCTCTTCTAATTCCTGTAGATTTTAAAATAAAATTTCTCTAATGATCCATCAAACCTTCTAACTTTGAACATGAAGATTATTTTTTTTTTTTGAAGTTCCATCAAACTGCGCGTTTCTAAAAAATGCTTTTAAGTTCCATTAAAGCTTCAAACTTTAGAATTTTTTGAAAAAAAAAATTGAAGTTCCATCAAACCTTCAAACATAAAACGTGGATTTTTAAAAGAATTTTTCTGAAGTTCCATCAAACCTTGAATTTAAAAAAATATATTTTCCTGTGATTTCATCAAAACTTCCAACTTAAGTTACAACAAACCTTCAAACTTTGAACGTGGATTTTTTTAAAAATTTTGTCTCAAGTTCCATCAAACCTTCAAACTTTAAACGTAGAACTTTGAGAACATATTTCTGAAGTTCCATCAAACCGTTAAATACTAAACGTGGATTTTTAAAAAAATGTTTCTGAAGTACCATCAAACCTTCAAATATTAAAAACTTCAGACTTGGATTTTGAAAAAATATTTCTCTTTAAATTTGCGTGGATTTTAAAATAAAATTTCTCTAATGATCCATCAAACCTTCAAACTTTGCACACGGAGTTTTAATTTTTTTTTTAAGTTCCATCAAACTTTCATATTTTAAACGTGCGTTTCTAGAAAATATTCCATTAAAGCTTCAAACTTTAGGATTACAAAAAAAAATTGAAGTTCCACCAAACTTTCAAACTTAAAACGTGGATTTTTAAAAATATTTTCCTGTGGTTCCATCAAACCTTCAAACATCGAATGTGTATTTTTAAAAAATATTTTCTGAAGTTCCGTCAAACCTTCAAACATTAAATGTGGATTTTTAAAAAATATTCTCCTGTGGTTCCATCAAAACTTCAAACTTAAGTTACAACAAACCTTCAAACTTTGAACGTGGATTTTTTAAGTATTTGTTCTAAATTTCCAACAAACCTTCAAAATTTAAACGTGGAACTTTGAGAATACATATCTGAAGTTGCATCAAACCTTAAAACATTAAATGGGGATTTTTAAAAAATATTTTTTGAAGTTCTATCAAATCTTCAAACTTTTTTTTTAATTTTAATTTCTTTTGGAAGTTTCATCAAACCTTCATATTTTAAACGTGTGTTTTTAAAAAATATTTTTAAGTTCCATTAAACCTTCAAACTTTAGGATTTTTTAAAAAAAATTGAAGTTCCACCAAACTTTCAAACTTAAAACGTGGATTTTTAAAAATATTTTTCTGAAGTTCCATCAAACCTTCAAACATCGAATGTGTATTTTTAAAAATTATTTTCTGAAGTTCCATCAAACCTTAAAATTTTAAACGTGATTTTTTTTTAAATATTTTTCTAAAGCTCTATCAAACCTTCAAATTTTAAACACGGAGTTTTAAAAATACTTTTCTCTAGTTCCATCAAACCTTCAAACATTAAACGTGTATTTAAAAAAAAAAAAAACTTTTCTGAAGTTCCATCAAACCTTCAAACTTTAAATCGGTATTTGTACAAATATTTTTCTGAAGTTCCATCAAACCTTGAAACATTAAATGTGGATTTTTAAAAAATATTTTTTGAAGTTCTATCAAATCTTCGAACTTTAAATGTGAGTTTATAGAAATACTTTTCTGAAGTTCCATCAAACCTTTAAGCATTAAACGTGGATTTTTAAGAATATTTTCTGAAGTTTCATTAAACTTTAAATGTGGATATTTAACAAAAATATTTTATTGAAGTTTCATTAAACCTTAAATGTTTCTTTTTCTGTGGTTCCATCAGACCTTCAAACTTAAGTCCCATCAAACCTTCAAATTTTAACGTGAATTTTTACAAATATTTTTCTGAAGTTCCATCAAACCTTCAAATTTTAACGTAAATTTTTTAATAATATTTTTCTGAAGTTCCATCAAACCTTCAAACATTAAACGTATAGATTTAAAAATTATTTTCTGAAGTTCCATCAAACATTTCAACATTAAACTTGGATTATTAAAAATATACTTCTGAGGTAAAGTCCACATTAAACGTGGATTAAAAAAAAAAACATTTTTCTGAATTTCCATCAAACCTTCGAACATTAAACATTGATTTAAAAAAAAAAAAATATTTATCTGAAAGGCCTTCATAACTTCAAGCGTTTAATGTGGATTTCTAAAAATATTATTCCTAAGTTCCATCAAACCTTCAAACATGAAACGTGGATTTTTTTTAATATTTTTCTAAAGTTACATCAAACCTTCAAATATTAAATGCGGAGTTTTAAAAATATTTTCTGAATTTCCATCAAACCTTCAAACATGAAACGTGGATTTTTAAGTATTTTTCTGAAGTTCCATCAAAACTTCAAACGTTAAACTTGGATTTTTTTTTAATATTTTTCTTAAGCTCTACCAAACCTTCAAACATGTTATATGGCGTTTTATAAATATTTTTCTAAAGTTCCATCAGACCTTGAAGCGTTGATTTTTAAAAAAATATTTCTTTAAAATTCCATCAGACCTTTAGACGTGACTTTTCGAAAATGTTTTCGAAGGACCATCAGACTTTCAAACGTGATTTTTCGAAAATGTTTCAGAACGACCTATCAGTCTTTCAAACGTGATTTTTCGGAAATGTTTCAGAAGGACCATCATCGAATATGTAATATTCGAATGTTTTAATTAATTAATTTTTAAAAATATTTTTTCTGAAGTTCTATCTTTTTTAGAAGTGCCATCGAAGGTCTGGGACTTGCATTTCGAACATGTATTATTTAAAATGGTGGACCTTCGAACGTCGACTCAATAACATTTTTTTCTTTAAGTTTCATCATCATCAGATTTTTAAACGTGTATTAACGAAAATAATTGTCTGAAGTTCCATCGAACCTTTAAAGATGGAATTTTAAAGCCAATAGACCCTGAAGAGTTGTTTTTAAAATATTCTTGAACCTTCACAGGCGACATACTAAAATATATTTCAACTTAGCCTTCAAATCACGATTATAAAAAATATATTTTTTTAAAGTTCCATCAGATCTTCAAAAGTAAATATTTCGAAACTGTTTATAGAAGAACCATAAGACTTCGAAAATGGGCGAATAAGAACGTATTTCAGATGACCATTGAGTTTTTTGAAATATTTTTCAAAGATCGGAAAGCACTACAAAACGGATACTCTTTATTAAGGATATTTTCTTCCAAAAGACGAAGAGGCCCTTAAAAATAGATTTTAAAGTATATTTTCTTTAGGACGAACCTGCCCACCAACGTGGTCTTTGGTATCCCAGAATTGGACGTAGATTTCCTAAAATTATCTTCTACAACACGAAGAGACCACCAAACGTGGATTTCTTGAAGATATCTTCTAAATTCAAAAGGACTTTCAAAGAATCAGCTCTTGATAGGAAAACTTTGATGGACTTCTGTGGACAAAAGACCCTTTAAGGATCTTTATGGCTGGAAACTTTTTTAAGGGACTTGTATTGCGGGAACACCTTTCCATATTTTTTATGCCTGTTTTTAAGGCCTTCGACTCATTGTAGGTCTTATATGGCTAGAAAATTTTAAATAAATTTTCTCTAGGCGAAGACACTCTAAAGCTATTCTGGGCATAGATGACTCTTTTAAGGTCTTCCCTTGGAGAGAAGATCCATTGAAGTTCTTCTATGGAATGTTTCTTCCTTTCATAAAAGGAAAAATGTCCCATAACTACATAATATATTTGGGAGGTCATCTGGATATTGAGGATCTTGTAGAGATTTTTCCACGAAGAGGAGGGAATTTATAACTTATAACTCTCTTTTGGTAAATTCCACTCTCCCAGCCCTGGTAAGTATTGATCACAGGTTACTCACATACGGAAATTATGCAACCTGCTATTGAAATGTCATTTGGCAAACAATGATAATTATTTGTCGAACGATCTCCAACATTGTTGTCTAACTGTCAAAGTGTCAATGAAAATGTCAAATTAAAACAACAACAACAAAAACCACTCAAGCTAATTTATTTCCATTTTTCTCCTTAGAATTGATCTTGAAACATAAAAATTTCGGGAAAAGAATAGGATATGCAAACAATTTCGAAGACAAGTTGAATAAAATAAGAAACCAAAAAACCAAAGAGAGAGAGGAGAGGATAATCAATGGATGGAAAAACTTCGATATATCCCGATGCTGCCACCGTATTTGCTGGAGTGTGTGCTTGCTTTTTTACCGTTGTTGGGGTCTGTGGCAATCTCATAACCATTTTGGCCTTGGTGAACTCACCCAAGATACGTGGCCATGCCACAACAGCCTTTGTCCTGTCTCTGTGTATTTCGGATCTGCTTTTCTGTTCGTTTAGTTTGCCGCTGACAGCGGTTCGTTTTTTCGCCCAGAAATGGACACTGGGCGATGATTTGTGTCGTATCTTTCCGGTGATCTTCTATGGCAATGTGGCCGTGTCGCTGCTGAGCATGGTGTGCATTACCATCAACCGATATATCCTGATCGGTTGCCATAATATCTATGGACGTTTGTATAGGCGCCAGTGGATTATTGTCCAATTGGCCTGTGTTTGGTTTGTGTCGTTTTTGCTGTTGTTGCCACCCTATCTGGGGGTGTGGGGTGAAATGGGTCTGGACGAGGTAACCTTCTCCTGTACGATACTCAAGAAAAATGGGCGTTCGATTAAAAAGCCCCTATTCCTGTTGGGATTTCTTCTGCCCTGCCTGGTGATCATTGCCTCCTACAGCTGTATCTACATCAAGGTGTTACAACAAAAACGGAAAATGAAATGTCATCGCCAGTTTGTGATAAATTCTAGCAATGCTGAAAATCTGGCGAGTGATACGCGAAAAGATCGGGAAGACAGTCGCCTAACGTTGATGATGATGACGATATTTGTGTGCTTCCTAATCTGCTTTCTGCCCCTGATGTTGGCAAATGTGGTCGATGATGAACGCAAAACCTCCTACCCCTGGCTGCACATTGTGGCCTCGGTAATGGCCTGGGCCTCGAGTGTCATAAATCCCATTATATATGCTGCCAGTAATCGAAATTATCGCATTGCTTATATGCGACTATTTAGACGGGTGAAATTTTGGAATCACGACGTCGTCTCAACAATGCCCAGTAAAACAAAACATTCAAAGGAATTATCGGGGCCTGCCCGTAGCACTCCACCTGCCCTGCTCTGTGGCACTGGAAATCGTGACAACAGAACGGAACATTTTCCAACCTATTCAGTTTAAGTGACCCCCCCACCACCCGAGAGGGGCAACATCGTAATTTATATACCTACATGCGAACGAAAGAACGAGTCATTTTGAGTTGCAAATTTTCGAAATAAAATAACAAAAATAATATTCCCCACTGGAATGCCTTATAACTACCTACGAATATACATATATGTGTTTATGTATTACTTACATATCTAATTATAAAATATATATAATAAATAAATAAATAAATAAAATAATTAAATAAATTAAAAGGAAATAATTGTATCTAAGATTTTTTGAAAAAAAAAAAATACAAATATTTTGAAGTACCCTTTTGGCTATAATTGAGGATTTGTAAGGAAAATTTTGGGAAGGAGCATCAGACCTTAAATTGAGGACTTATCGAAAATAATTTCTGCATGGCGAACAGAGCTTGAAATAGTGGATGTTAGGAATAAATTTGGAGGGACTATTAGACCTACAAACACTGATTATTATTAATTTAATTTAATAATTTAATATTTTTATTTATTTATTTTTTTTTTTAAAGGAACATTGATTTTAAAGGATATTTCCAAAAAAAAAAAAAAAAATAAAAAAAAAAAAAAAAAAAAACGCGCGAAATATGGACTATTTTCAAATGTTTTCTGAAATACTAAAAAATTTCCCAACTTTGATTTTATTCAAAAACAGCGATTTTTTTTTTTTTTTTTTTTTTTTTTTTTTTGAAAATACAAAATGATTTAAGACTTATTAACGTGGAGTTAATAAGATTATTCTTTTCAGGACAAAAAAATCAGATTTGTTAATAAAGGGTAAGGGTATCATGTCTTTGTGCATTTGTTTGTAACATGGAGCAGGAGACGAGGTAGACCCATAGTTACTTTTGAGGATCTTCATAGAATATCTTTCTGAGGCGATTTATGCATTTCGATCCCTCTGTCCGTCCGTCTGTCTGACCATGTATTTTTATGAGCAAAATGCAGATCGCATTTGTTATCCCATTGAGATGAAATTTTCCAAACAATATTTGTTTGGCCCAAGGACGAACCCTATTAAAATTGGGCAAATCGGTTCAAATTTAGATATAGCACCCATATATATCTTCAACCGTTTTCGGGTTAATTGTGCAACAAATGGTTAATATTAGCCCAAATGACCTGCATTTTGGCACATCTGACTGGATTCAGTCTACAAGCAAGTACATCAAATTTGGTGCAGATATAGCTTCTTTATGTATGTTTCATCCGGTTTGGTGTTTTAAGTCCCTAACCTGCGTAATATGCAATCCACAACAATGAATTTTGATACCAGATATCAGATACAGTCCGGTAATACTTCTGCCAAATTTGATCAAGATCGGTTCAGATTTAGATATAGCTCCAATATACATCTTCAACCGATTTCGGGTTAATTGTCCACCAAATGGCCAATATCAGTCCGAATGACCTGAATTTTGGCATATCCGACTAGAAGCGAGTACATTAAATTCGGAGAAAATCGGTCCAGATATAGCTATAGCTGTTTCATCCGATTTGGGTTGTTAGGTCCTTTACAAGCGCAATATGCACCCCAGAAGAATGATATTAGGTACCTGACATCAGAAATTTATAGAGATCTATGGTATACAGCTATACAGCTCATATAAGTGCGTAAAATTTTGTCAAGATCGGCTTAAGTTTAGATATAGCTCCCATATATATCTTTATCCGATATCAGATTTATTGTTCACAAATGGTTAATATTAGTCCAAATGGACAGAGTTTTTTGTATATATATATATATATCTATATATATATATGTATATATATATATATATATATATATATATATATATATATATATATACATATATATATTAAAGAAACTTGGATCTATTAAATAAATTTTCTAAAATAAAAAAAACATGTATTTAAAAAAATTAAAAAACTTGGATTTTTTAAAGAAAATTTTTTAAAATACCGAAAAACATGTTTTAAAAAAATTCCAACAAAAAAATATAAAAGAAATCTAAAGCACCAACAAACGAGGATTTTTTAAATAAATTTTCTAAAATACCAAAAAAAAAAAACCTGGATTTTTTAAGAAAATTTTCTAATATACCCAAAAACGTAGATTTAAAAAAAAAAAATAAAAAAAAAATTCGATTTTTTTCAAAGAAAAGAGACCATCAGACACCCAAAATTTTAAGTTTTAAGGGCCCAACACAATTCCAAATTTTAATTTAAAAAAGCAACTGTTCATGGTCCAATTGGATCACAATATGATGATTTGGTGATATTTTGAAAATCTGTTCATATTTTTATTGAATTGCGAGAGCTATAATTGTTGAATTGTTAATGCATTTTTTTGAGGACTGCTGAAGTTATAAGTGTGAAATATTCGAAGGAGTGTTAGAACTGTAATAGGAAATTTTCGAACATTATATTTGAAAGGTTGTCCTAGTTCTTATCGTTTTTTTATTTTTAAAGAATTATCAGAGCTACCTTCGAAAATAATAGATGGAATATTTTCCGTCATATATTGAAGTACTCCTTATGAACGAAAATACGAAATTTGAAAAAAATTCCGTTGAATACTGTCGCTAAAATCTTCAAAACACCGAATATCGGGTGGTACAGGTGTATGGGGTATGCGATATCGTGGACCTATACAGAAAATTCTCTTTCAGGGAGTAAAGTTTTCAGAAGGAACTCCTTGTGTGGATTTTTAGACAATTCTATTGTAAAATTTGCCTACAATCATCAAAATACCGAATATCGGGAGGTACCGTTATATGGGGGCTATACGAAATCGGGGACCGACATAGCCCATTTTCGAACTTGACATGCCTGCAGATAAAAAAAATGATCCATGCAAAATTTTAGCTTACTAATTTAATTCGTTTTGACTCTAGCGGGATTACAACAGTCGGATGGACGGACACGTCTAAATCGTCATATACTCTCCATACTTAATATACCCTCCATATAGTGTGTTGTTGAAGGTTATAAAAATACATATAATTGGGTGGTACAATTACTCGGAGGAACTAACCAAATGGGAGACAGCCACAATTCAATCCCAAAACCTCCGATCATATACATTTTTTTCTGAATTTCAAAATTCTATCTAAAATATTGTACCCTCCCTACATGAATTCCAATAGGTTGATCGGACTTTAAATTTAAATTCCAGAATTTTATGCTTATCATGAATACATATTTATTGCAAACCATGTCGTTCAGAGATTTATTTTTCTTTTGGAAAAAATCTGCTTTTTTAGTGTAAATTGGCCACACTGATGTCAAAAATTTACTCCAAAAATTTTTTCCGAATTTTCGTTTTTTCAGAATCTAGTGTTCGAAATTTCGAACAGTCAAGTTTACACATATATAAAGTCACGCTAGTGCATGTAAGCCATGCTGTTTATATTTAGTGTAATGGTTACATATATTGACAATAAGCTCTCATCATTACTTTTTTCCGTCTATTATTTTTTGTTGTTATTTTTATAAATATTTTAAAAAGTAGCCAATATTTTTGGTTTAAATGCTGTTCAAAAAATCGAAAAGAGGACGAAATGGGTTAAGGCGTTGCAAACGGAATGACGAATTGAATATACCTCCATCTAGTGTCGACGGTTATAAAATGGTTTCTCATCCAACTTTTTCCCGCCTGTACCCATTTAAACTTCTTCGCCCATTTATGATGGTAGCTTATCACATTCTACCTGAATTGTTGTGGTTATTCCCACCTATATGTATACACATAAATAGAATGCTGGTTTTTAATTCAAACCTTAGCTACGTCATTCATGGCTTACAGCAACAAATCTCATTAACAATTCAGCAAAAAAAAAAATAATAATTTTAAAAAGAAGCGGTAGTAATCAGCATGACAGGCAAGAAAACAGATGTTCAACAAAGGTGAATTCTTAATCAAGCGATCTTTTAAAACAACTATGCAAAAAAACAATAACAAGAAACAAAAAATAATAACAATTCAACTGGTAGGAGGGATTCCTGGCCACAACAAATAAGATATGATCTAAAATTAATAGAGTTTTCTATGCTCAAATAGCAACACTACACATTGGCAGTACATGCTGCTCATTTAGAATACCCACTCTGTGAAGGAGAGAAATTCCAATTGGCAAACCTTGTTATGTACAAGTCTCTCTCTCTCCCTCACACAGCTCCCCAACTTTCGATTGATATTATTTTTAGTAAGCAATCTCCCCTTTCTATAACTGAGGTGTTTTTTTCTGCCCCTTTATCAGAAACAAATAAAACTTGTATTCAATCTCTGCCTTTGTACTTTACAATGCTCACTCACTCACTCTCCCTCTCTCTCACATTCCTTTCCGCATTGATTTTCATTTATTGATTATTGATCTCCCATAACTTCCCACTCTCACTAACTCTTCATTATTTATTTAATGCATTGCAATGGCACACACACATTTATTACATTGCCTCTTAAAGTAATCTTTGAATGTTCTTGTCCTCCCCCTCAATTAAACTCTCTCTCTCGCTCTCTGCTATTTACAAAGGTAGTAAATTCCATTTCTCACATTGTACGAAGTCTTGTTTACACGACACCATACGACTTACTGTTTGATCTCGGCTAGGTGGTTGATAAACAAACGGGGGCCTGCACCCACCACCACACACTATTACTCAATGTTTTGGTGTCAGTTTTATCTTGTTTGTTGTTTTTGACAACAAAAAGAAAATAAAAATAATTATAACAAAAACAACACGAATGCCATCACAAAACTGCAAGTAATGTAATGCCGTTGGATTATTTTATGCAAAAATTTACTTAAATTTCATGTTGCGCCTTGTGTTTGTTTTGTTTTATTGTCTTTGATAATAGAATAATTGAGGTGGGGACAAGAGAAGAACAACAACGAGATCCCAACAATTGAAGATAAATGACAAAAATGAGCAAAATAGGTCTGTCTCATTGTTGTCTTATATTTATATTTACTTTTTTGTTTTGTCGAAAATTATCTTATCAGGGCGAGGTGATCTTGAAGAAAGAAATTTAGTGCTGAACAAATTGGCGTTAAATTTCAGCCGTATGCAAACACACACATACACAAACACATCGCACAATCTCTCACGTGAACCAACAATGCAAAACGAGTAAGTAAATACACTGGAAGAAATAATTTGTGGAATTAATTATGCACGAAAGGGGGGGAAGTTGAAATCTTGAAAATTTGTACGAGGGTCAGTCTAGGTGCGTATATGCTGTATTTTTTGGAAATTCATACTAGGGTTAGAGAGAAAAGTCTGAAATTTGATATTTAAATTATTGATGGTATCTGTGTTTAAGATTTGGAGGTAGTTTGAAAAGTGCGTACTGTATTTGTGCGAAAAGTACTAAACGGTACTAAATTTGATTCTGGGTGTAGGATTAGGGCTGAAATTCTCAAATTTTATATTGAGGTTCCTTTTAGTTAGTAAAAGGAGCTGAATATGCGACCTATATTTGTACGAAAACTACTAACTGGTACTAAATGTGGTATTTAATGAATGATAGAGGCAGAAATTCTAAATTTTGATATTGAATTCTCTGCTGGCATTTGTGGTTGAGAGAAGGAGTGTGTTTTGGATATCAGTACCATAATTGTACTAAATTGTACGAAATTTGGTAATGGGGTAATTGAAGTGCTGAAATTCTGAAACTTGATCTCACCGTTCGTGGCTGTGGTTTATATATGCTGGTGGTTTTGAAAATACGTCCTATATGTGTACGAAAATTACTGAATGGCACTATGTTCGGTACTTGGTAAAGGGATAGAGACAAAATTCTGAAATTTGATATTTGGATTATTGAGGGTATCTTTGTTTGAGATTTGGCGGTGGTTTGGTGGTTTCCCTACACTCCACGGTTTGAAACGAATTTGGAAATTTTCAAAAAAAAAAAAAATAAATAAATCCGTTAAAAATTCTGTTAAAATCTTGAAAATACCGAATACAGCCGATATATTGGGGTCTATACTTTTGTCATAGGCCATTAAAATATTCAAATACGAAAATTGAAAGAAATCCGGTGAATAATGTAGCTAAAATCATCAAAATACCGAATTCAGGGAGTTACCGTTATATTGAGGCTGTACGAAGACATGGACCTGTGTAGACAATTTTCCGTCGTAGGCTGTAGTACCTAATACGAAATTTGAAACAATATCGGTGAATATTGTACCTAAAATCGTCAAAATATCGAATTTTGGGTGGACCGTTATATGGGAACTATACAAAATGGGTCCTGAATAGGCAATTTTCTGTCATAGGCTGTAATATCCATTACGAACTTCAAATGCGAAATTTGAAACAACTCCCGTAAATGACGTCCCTACAATAATGAAAAAACCGAATATAGGGAGGTGTCGTTATATGGGGGCTACACGATATCGTGGATCTACATTCACAATTCTTTTCCAGGGGGTAACCTACTCAAACGAAACTCCTTGTGTAGAATTTCAGACAATGCCATTGAAAAATGCGGCTAAAATCATTAAAATACCAAATATCGGGAAGTATCGTTATATGGGGGCTATACGATATCGTGGACCTATGTGCGTGTGGATTTTGAGAAAACTCCATTGAAAAATGTGGCTACAATATTCAAAATACCGAATATCGGGAGGTACCATTACATGGGGGATATACGATATAGTGAGGCGATATAAACAATTCTCTTCCAAGGGGTAAAGTATTCAAAAGAAACTCTTTGTGTGGAATATCAAACAATTCCATTGACCAATGTGGCTACAACAATGAAAATACCGAATATAGGAAGGTGTCGAAATATGTGGGATATACGATATCGTGGACTTATATAGGCAATAATCTCCCAGGAGGGGGGTGGCAAACCACTCAAAAGAAAAAAAATGTGCCTAAAATCATGAAACTACCGAATGTCGGGAGGTATCGTTATAAAGGAGATATACCGATATATACTTGTATCCGATCTCTACCATCTTTATCAGAGATCTTCTGTTGATAGAAGTATTGAGATGTAACAAATCTGAATGCAATTGGATGTTAATTTCGACTTTCATGAGCTTCATGGATATTCAAAATTTTGAATCTTTGTAGGAGAGGTACATAAAGGAGTGGGCCGATATACTCCATCTTCACACTAGACCTTGCGTTAAAAAAATATTGTACTATGTGTACTTTAAATGCAATCGGACTATTACATCATATTTTATAAGAGTTGTAATTATTCAAAATATTGACCCTATTTGGCGGAGGTACTTGATGGAGAGGACCGACATTGTCCATTTTCGCACCTGCACAATCACTGATGCAAATATGAGGATTTGCAAAGTTGGAGCAATATCGGATTATCCTTTTTTTCTATTCAGTAAAATATTAGTTTTCTTTTAATTTCGAACCTTTATGGGGGAGGTACCAGAAGATACCGACCGATATATTCTATCTTATCACCTGACCTTGGGTTGATAAAAATATTGGGATGTGTGAATTTATAAGAGTAGTAATTATTCAAAATTTTGACCCTTTGTGGGGGATGTATTTGATGGAGTGGACCGACATTGTCCATTTTCACACCTGACCTAGCACAGATGCAAATATTTGGATTTGCAAAGTTGGAGTAAAATCGGATTAATGTTTCTCTTTCTGTGCAGAAAATATTTTTTTTTTGAAAATTTTGACCTTTTATGGGGAAGGTACCAGAAGAAGTGGACCGATATTACCCATCTCGGAACTCGATATAAGTTTGACAAAAATATTACGATGTTCTACCAAATCGGCCAGGTCTATCCGGGTCTAAAACCGTTATTTCGATGGGGCATCAAATGATATATACCCTCTGTAGCCATATGACTGAGGGTATATAAAAAGGCAATTTTTAAAAAATTACGCTCAAAAAGTTTCGAAATACATCTACAAAGATGCTGATATTTCCTTCAAAAACAGTGTCTAATATCAAATTCTCTTTTTTTTCAAATTTTTCTTTCAGTGTTTGGTGATCGGCGTGTGATTTCCAACTGCTGCTGCTACTACTGCTGCTGGTGGTGTCTATTTACGTTCTGTGATTTATTTACAGCACTTCATGACGTTTCCACTTTTGCACCCGCTTTTGTTTTGATTCGACGGTGGCAATAATAACCGAAAAAAAAAAACAACAACGACTAACGAAATAAAATAGCGGCAAATTTCTATGCTTTACGGCTAAATGATAATAACAAGAGAATTTTGTTGCTGTCGCTGTTTTGATGACGCTTTTGACAAGTTAAAATAATGATCAATGTCGCATAAGATTAAGCCGAGCGCAATTTACGACAATCAAAAGAGGAGAAAAAAAAATTAACACACGTTCAAATACCCGCAGAAAAGTAGTTGGGATTCTACTTTAATAAAGACCAAGCGAAAGCGCAAGAGAGAATAGAACAGAAGTCTCATTACGACGTAGGCACAGCGAAGCGGCGTTAACATTCAACCACCCAGTTGTTTTTTGGATAACTACCCAGCCGACTTGTGTGGTGGTAGTGGTGGTGGTGGGGGTTAATCATTCATTATCAGCAACATCATCGGATTCAACTGACTCATTTAACTACGTTGGGTTTTTATTGCTCTCTTGCCTGGCTGGCTGGCTCTCCAACTCATTGTTGCTGTGTCTCATTGGTGATGATGACGATGAGGCTCTTCATATAAAATTTCCTGACATTAATGTAGAGAACTTTAGTCTAACGACAACAAACGACCCTGCGACAACGCCACATCGAACTAGTATTACACGCACACGAACGTCGTTACGCCGCGCATTGCTACCAAATTCGAGCGGAGGAGCTGGGACGAGATCAATTTTTTTCCAGAGACCAAACACACACTCATTGCTATTGAGAAATCCCTCAAAATGTGGTTTTAAGCTGAATACAAATTAGTTTGCAAAAAAAAAAAAAATCGAAAATCGCAAAAATCATGATCAATCACTAACCGGAGTTCGTGGGAATTAAAGTTGCGGAATTTGGAGCAGTGGATATAAATAAAACAAAATAAAAAAAATAATTCCAATAAAAGAAAGAAACATAAAAATACAACAATTATTTAAGACGAATTTTTATGTGAGAAAAAAAAAACTTGCCAAAGATAATTTTATAAAATAAGATTTTATAAACATCGAGTAAATGAGAATTATTTGCATAACACAAATTAAGAACAAAATCATTGAGAAAAAAACTGAAAAAATCATTTAAAAAAATCAAGACAAGTCATACATAACTACAAAAATAAATATTTAATAAAAACCAAAACAAAATTTCAAAAAAAAATATTGCAACATTTAAAACTAACCAAGTGAATGAGAATTACAACCCATAAGCAACACACAGCAGCTTTACAATTAGCCACCAAACACACAACTTAATGCAACTGGGCAACTAACAAACCAAAGAAATTTTAAAACTCTTTCCAAACAACATCAAACATTAATTGAGAGCGGAGAGAAGTCTAAAGAGAGCTTTAGAAAGAGAGATACTTTGGAAACTCTGTTCAAACAACACCAAACCTCAATTGAGCGGGGAGAAGTCTAAAGAGAGCTTTATAGAGAGAGAGAGAGAAAACTCAAATAAATCAATGGAATTTTATTAAAAGAAACAAATACATAAAAAAATGTTCCAATTCTTTTTAGAACAACTTTGAAATTCTCTGAAATTTGAAGTCTGAAGTCCTGAAATCCTAGAAGGAAAAAAATCCGCAATTAGGAAAAAGAAAAACATCGAAAAGCTTTGAAGTCCAACCTAAAAGAGCCATCACAAAAAAGGTATCTCAGACGAGATATACAATCCTGAAGACAAACTCAACATTTGGCCTTGGAAACGCAGCTAAAGGAGATATATCTGATCTGAAAAGCTTAAATAATTTGTCAAAAGCTCTTTAAAATACCAAAAAAAGGAAAGCTCTTTAAGCTTAAGTATGCTCTAAGCATTAAATTGCAGCTAAAAGAAAATTAAAAAAGCTTTTTTTTTTGAAAGAGAGTGGGAGAAGGCTCCGAAACAATAAAATCAACACTCAAGTTCGAGAGAAGTGGGAACTTTGCAAAAGCTTTCGCACTAGACATCTAAGTTTTTGTTTGATCCCCAAAAGGAACATCCTTGAACATTTCGTCCCGTCAAAAATCAGCCGTCAAGTTCGTACCTTGGAAGGAGAGAGAGAGAGAAAAAAAAAAAACTTTCAAAAGCTCATATACGTTACACGTTAAGGAAAAATCAAAGCATTTACATACATTTGAAAAGAGGAAGGTCCGATCAATTCGTCCCATCAAAAAATCAGCCGCCAAGTTCGTGCCTCGGAAAAACAGGGAGAGAGAGAGTAAACTCGAAAAAAAAAACTTTCAGAAGCTCACACGTGTAGCAAAGAAAGGAAGGTCTGATCAATTCATCCCGCCAAGAAATCAAGCGTCCAATTCGTTGCTCAGAGAGAAAACAGAGAGATAGTGAAAGACAGGAAAAAGAGTTGCGGAATTTAAATTAATTCTGAGAATTAATAAAAAGCTTCGAAAACATTCGCTTTTTTCCCAAAAAGATAACTCAAAACAAGCTAAAGCGTCCAATTCGTTCCTCAGAGAGAGAGAGAGAGAGAGAGAGAGAGAGTTCCAGAGCAGCCAAATCTTTGAGCAAATTGAAAAGAAAGCATTCAAAAGCTCTTTCACCACACGGCAGAAAAGTAGTAGTATTTCCTTTTAACGAAACACAGAAATCTCTGATCATTTCGTCCTATCAAAAAATCAAACGTCCAATTTGTTACCCGAGAGAGAAAGAGAGAGAGAGAGAGAGAGAGAGGAGAAGTGAAAATAAATATAATAGAGGAGAATAACTAGTTCTTGGGTTGCCAAGAAATTTGAGTAAATCCCAAAAAGCTAACGAAAGCTTCCAAATTCTACAAGGAGAATAATCGTCCGCAGAGAGAAACCGGTGGTCATTCGGCGGTTTCGAAAAGATAACTCAAAACAAGAGAAAGCGTCCAAATCGTTCCACGGCAGAAAAGTTGAGGTATTTACTTTCAACCAGACATCTCTGATCATTTCGTCCTATCAAAAAATCAAACGTCCAATTCGTTACTCAGAGCGAAAAGAGGGAGAGAGAGAGAGAGAGAGAGAGAGGGAGGAGAAAGGAGAATAAATAGATCTTGGATTGCCAAGAAATTTGAGTAAATCCCAAAAAGCTATCTAAAGCATCCAAATTGCACAAGGAGAACATTCGTCCGCAGAGAAAGAAATCGCTGATCATTTCGCCCTCCTAAAAACCAACCATCAAATTTCAGGTGGAAAACAATTCGCCGAGATTAGCCGAAGTTCAAATTGGCAGAACTTAAAATTTTTCGGAACGGAAAAAGCTTTAAAGAAAAGCTTTTTGCCTTAAAAAGTGATTTTTATTCTGAAACTGAACCGTTTCGAAATCTAAACACCCAATCGATTCCAATTTCCTAACAGGGAACAAAGGGAACCTCAGTTTTTAGTAGAAGTTAAGAGCTTTAATCTCTTCAAAACATCTGTTCAGGCAGCTTTTAAATAAACCATTCAGAAAAAAATCCGAAAGTCTTCCAATTTCGTCCTAAAAACTTCCAAGTCCCTGCCAAATAACTAAAACACCCTCAAACTTTCCCCAAAACTTCTTGGAACGTAATCTTAACCATTTCCCGATCCGCACCTCAATCTCATCACAATGCAAACCAGTAGCCGAGTGGAACCCACCACAGCCGAATTGGCCGAGAGTCGAAAACTTCTTCACCGCATACTGCTCGATCTGCTGATCGTCATTGTCCTCGTCATACCCATTGCTGTGTGTGAATTTGCCATTGAACCATTTCGTCGGGGATTCTTTTGCGATGATGAAACCATACGTTATCCCTTCAAGGATAATACAATTACTCCTGTGCTGTTGGGTGTAATTCTGGCGGTGCCTACCTTCCTTATCATTGGCATCGGTGAATATGTGAGGCAATATAAAAAGGGCACCATCAGTAATACCAGATATTTGTGGGGTTGCCGGATACCCATTTGGTATTGCAATATTTTCAAACAATTGGTCTATTTTGCTTTTGGTCTCCTGTTGACCTTTGATGCCACGGAATTGGGTAAATACACCATTGGCCGTTTGAGGCCTCATTTTATGGCCGTTTGCCAGCCCCAGTTTTCGGATGGTTCAACTTGCGCGGATTCCTTCAATCAACATCGTTATGTGGAGAATTATTTTTGCCTAGGCACGGGTTTTACAGCAGCCGATGTGCGCCAGGCCCGACTCTCCTTCCCCAGTGGCCATTCCAGTTTGGTAGTCTACAGCATGGTTTATGTTGCCCTATATCTGCAAAAACGCATGCACTGGCGCAGATCGGATTTGACCAGACATTTCATTCAATTCACCCTAATTATGGTGGCCTGGTTTACCGCCCTCAGCCGCATCATGGACAATTGGCATCATTGGTCCGATGTCCTGTGTGGCTCTCTGATTGGTGTTGTGGCAGCTTTAATTACCGCCAATTATATAAGTAAGTTTTTCAAAAAACCCCATTCCGAGTTGGCCACGTTGCGACTTAGCGGTGGTCTGGCCAGGCAGGATACCTCGGCCACACTCAATGAGGTGTTGGCCCATACACCACCGCCCTATACCATCGATTCGGAGGCAGCAGCGGCGCCTGATTTTACAAATGATCAATACTGCACCAAGGTGTAAAGGGTCCTTGGCGGAATCGAGCTTTAAAGCTTTGTAAATATGTTAATTTTTGTTAAATGAAAACTAAATAGTAGCTAAGCTTAAGTTATGCACAAAACGAAAAGCTTTTGTACCAAACACTCACACACAACCACATTCCAGCTGTTTAATGCAGAACACATGTCTCATAGTATTATTAAGTTTTAAGTTGCCTCTTTTTATTTTTAAGTTTTTTTTTTTAAATAATATTAAAAAAGAACCCAAAATATTTTATAAATTATTTTTGTTCAAATTAAACCCGTTGGCTTTTGTTGTTATTTTTTAATATTTTTTTTGAGGTGGGATTTTCTGATAACCCTGGTAAGTCGTTGGCGTATTTTGGTAAGTATTTATGTGCTATGACTCATGCTGGCTTTTGAGGCCAAAACACACGAAATTTTCGAAAGCACATAGATGACTAGGCCAAAAGAAAAACAAACGCCGATAAATATTGAAGACGAATTGTGACATAGGGCAATTTTTACCAAACCCATGGTGATAATTATCAAAAGGTGATCTGATAATAGGCAATAAAGAAATAAACAATGTATATTTTGGAATCTTATCTTTAAAGACTCTGCAATGTTTTGATATCATTTTTCCAGAAGGGGAAATACCTTGCTGTCATTACATTCTTGAAGCGTCATTTTTGAAAGGGCTCCAGACAGGTTGGAATTTTTGGAATTAAAAAAGACGCGATCTATTTTTATACTCTACACCACAAGGTGGTCAGGGTATTATGTCTTTGTGCATTTGTTTGTAACAGGCAGAAGGAAACGAGATAGACACATAGTTCCTTTTGATGATCTGCATAGAATCACATTCTGAGTCGATTTATGTATGTCCGTCCGTCCGTCTCTCCATGTATTTTTGTAAACAAAGTACAGTTCACAATTATTGCCCGATCCAGATGAAATTTTGCAAAGATCTTTTGTTTGGCCCAAGGACGAACCCTATTGAAATTGGAGATAATCGGTCAAAATTAAGATATAGCTCGAATATATTTCATCGTCCGATTTGCATTTTATTGTGCACCAAACGTGTAATATCAGCCCGAATAGTATGGAATTTTGCACATACAACCAAATTAGGCCTGAAAATAAGTATGCCAAATTTGATCGAAATCGGTTCAGATATAGCTATAGCTCCCATATATATTGTTCATCCGATTTGTTATTTTTGTCCTCCGCCGCCGTAAAATGCAGTCTGCAACAACAATATTTGGGGAAATATATCAAATACAGCACAGAAATACCTTTGCTAAATTTTATTGAGATCGGTTCAGATTTGGATATAACTCCCATATATAACTTCGTCCGATTTACCTCTTATTGTGCACCAAACGTTTAATATATGTCCAAATGGGATGGAATTTGGCACTTACGATCGAATTGAGTCTAGAAACTATTATGTTAAATTTGGTGAAGATCGGTTCAGATATAGCTATAGCTTCCATATATATAATTCATCCGATTTGTTATATCTGTTACCCACAATCGTAATATGCACTCCGTAACAACGATATTCAGGGAAATATATCAAATACAGCTCAGAAATATCTTTGCCAAATTATATCGAGATCGGTTCAGATTTGGATATAGCTCCCATATATATCTTTATCCGATTTCAAATAATTTGTGTACCAGATGTACAATACAAGTCCGAATTTAACAGATATAAATGCTTCGGCATATTTAGTCCTTTGAACTTTAAATTATAATTATAATCATAGCGTGTATGATTAAATTCGGCCCCGCCCGACTTTAAGACTTTCTTTACTGGTTTTTTTCTAAAAATAACAAGAATGGAAAATATTTTTAAATAAGTGGACGATAAAAAATATTTTTTTTATAAAATATTTATGTAAAAGCAAATAATAAAAATATAAAAATATAAGTTCGGCCAGGCCGAACTTTGAATATCCTCCACCATTTAGAATTTATTTGGAAACTTTCAAAAAAAAAAAGAAAAAAAAAACGGTAAAGAAAGTCCTAAAGTCGGGCGAGGCCGATTTTATGATACCCTACACCACTTGGCTAATTTAGTAGAACTCCGCATAACAATTAAAAGTTTTGATGGGAGAATTCAATCATACACCCTATGATTATAATTATAATTAAAAGTTCAAAGGACTAAATATGCCGAAGCATATGTATCTTTCAAATTCGGACTTGTATTGCCCATTAGGTGCAAAATTAATTTGAAATCAGATAAAGCAAAGATATTTATGAGCTGAATTTAATGTATTTCCCTGAATATCGTTGTTACGGAGTGCATATTACGGCTATGGGTAACAAATACTACAAATCGGATGAACACTATATATGGGAGCTATAGCTATATCTGAACCGATCTTCACCAAATTTGGCATACTACCTTCTAGACTCAATTCGGTCGCATGTGCCAAATTCCATCCGATTTGTGCAAATATTTGACTCTTGGTGCACAATAAAAGGTAAATCGGACAAAGTTATATATGGGAGCTATATCTAAATTTTTACCGATTATCTCCAATTTCAATAGAGTTCGTCCTTGGGCCAAACAAATGTTGTTTGGAAAATTTCATCTCAATCGGATAATAAATGCGACCTGCATTTTCTTCACAAAAATACATGGACAGACGGACGGACAGATGGACTGACATGCATAAATCAACTCAGAAAGTGATTCTATGCAGATCCTCAAAAGTATCTATCGGCCTATCTCGTTTCCATTTGCCTGTTACAAACAAATGCACAAAGCCATAATACCCTGACCAAATTGTGCTGTAGGGTATAAAAAAAATAACCAGTAAGGAAAAGTCAAAATTCGGGCGGGGCCGACTATACGATACCCTAAACCACTATGGATGTTTAGTAGAGCTTCCGTAAAAAAAGAATTTATTTTAAGTAGATTATACCACATTTGGCTTTAGAGCAGTTATAGTTTGCCATAGAGTGCATGGTATCAGCAGTATTATATAAAAAAAAATTTAAAAAAAGCTATAAGTTCCGCAGGGCCGAATTTTTAATACCCTCCACCACTTGAAACGAATTTGGGAATTTTCAAAAAAAAAAAAATCCGTTAAAAATTCTACTAAAATTTTAAAAATACCGAATGTAGCCGTTATATTAGTGTATATACGACGACGTGGATCTGCATCATCAAACATCCGAATATCGGAAGGTACCGATATATGGCGGCTATACGAAGACATGGACCTCCACAAACAATTTTCTACCCTAGGTCGCAGTACCGTTATATGGGGGCTAAACGAAGACGTGGACCTGCACAGACAATTTTCTGTCTTAGGCCGTAGCAGCCAACAGAAACTTCAGATACCAAATTTGAAACAATGCCGGTGAATAAATTCGCTAAAATCATCAAAATACCGAATATCGGGAGGTACCTCTATATGGGTGCTATACGAAGACCTGGACCTGCATCGACTATTTCATGTCACAGAACGTAGCACCTATTAGGAACTTCAAATACGAAAAATTTTACCTAAAATCGTCAAAATACCGAATATATGAAGATACCGTTACATGGGGGCTATACGTCGGACGAGTGGCTTAGAAATGACAGCAGTCTGAATTTGGTTGCAGATTTTTCATCTCACCCTGTATATGTTACATCCAATTTGGGGTTTTAAGTCCCTCACATGCGTATTATGCTCTCCACAAGAATGATATTTGGTACCAGATATACGATACATCTCAGAAATAAGTGTTTAAAATTTTGTTAAGATCGGTTCAGATTTGAATGTAGCTCCCCTATATATCTTCAACCGAATTCGTGATAATTGTACACCAAATATCCAATATCAGTCCAAATTACCTGCATTTTGGCACTTCCGACGGAATTCAGCTTAAAAGCAAGTGCTTCAAATTTTGTAAAAATCGGTTCAGGTACACCTACAGCTCCGATACATATGTTTAATCCGATTTGTCGTTAAAGTCCCTCACATGCGTAATATCCACTCCACAAACAATGATATTTTATACAGAATATCAGATACAACTCGAAAATACCTCAGCCAAATTATATCGAGATCGGTTCAGATTTTTATATACCTTCGATGTATATCTTCATTAGATTTTACGGCTATTGTCCACCATATACGTATGTAATATCAGCCCAAATTGGATATATATTTTCATATTGAACCTAATTTTTCCATTTGGTGAAACTCGCTCCGGTATACCTTTTGATCAAACAAATATTAGTACTAGAGGTACAAAAGCCTGAGGGCTAAGTGGGTCTGAATAGTGGGTGGAATAGACCTTAAAATTATCCTAATTTCAATAATTATTTTTGCCGTCATAACACGTGCAATGACATTCGAAATTGTCAACAACCTTCTTAACGGCGAACAGAGAAAACCACCTCTGGCCACCTCAGTTTATTTACAAATTGCTTGCAAGTCTTAAAAATTAATTAATTATATGAATTATAATTATATAAAATTTTATTATTATGACGACCTTTTCGGGCGAAATTTTGATTGATGTAAATGTCCACAAAAAAAGGAAGAATATTTTCGGGCTGGAAGATGTAGACTTGAAGTGAGGATCTATGGAATTCTTTTTTGGGTTGGTTTTCTTTTGGAGGTTTTCCATGGGTAAAGGTTTACTATCTTCAATAAGTAGATCATTTACAGATTATTTGCAATTTGTATCTCCTCAAAACCTTTGTAATTGTAAGCAGAACTCAACCTTAACACTATTAAAATAACAGCCCTGCAATTGGGGGTCATACGAACAAATTATAATTTTTTCATATATTCCAAATTACAAACAAAAAAAAAAATGGAAGCTTTGGACCCTTGGTTAAATTCGCCGCTCTTCAGATCATTTTGTTATGCCTATGGATATTCAGACTAGCCCAAGAATTGAACCTACATTCCAATCCCTTCACATTAAAAAATCCAGCTATTTTTTCCACAAAACTAAGGAATTTAAAATCCCTCCCCCCTTTCCTCACAATATAATTATGCCTTCCATCCACCATAAACAAGTGAACAATTATCACTCCCACACAAACGCTCGCGCATAGGCCCACAACTAAACACATCATCCATATAATAAAGCATTCTTAACACATTCAGAAAAAAAAGAATCCGGACAGAAAAAAACTGTCTAGAACGGTAGGAGACATGTCGCTGTAATTAAAATAAAAAAGTGACAATAAAAAAAAACTCCTCTCACAACTTCAAGTCATAAAAAAGTATTTAAATGACTATTAAAAAAAAAAAAAAAAATGAGGGACTGAAAAAAAATTTAATTACTTTAAAAAATTTAAATGGAAACTAACTATGACAGAGAGCTCCGAACGCGGCTTCGAGTGTTCTAAGTTAGTTGCAAGTCATTGAGAAAAGGGGGGACAAGAACAAAAAATGTTGTTATGGAAAATGCGGAAACAGCTGAAAAAAGTCATTGGAAAAAAAGTAAAGGACATTGGTGATATGTTCAGTGAGCGTCACGAGATTCGAATCGATTTGAAATTAATGAGGCCATAAAAGCAGTCATTAACTACCTTAACAAGACTCTCTCTCCGCTGGCCAGGTGACGAAGGGCAATAAAACTCTCATCCTGAGGCGAGGAAATTACAATGTTGAATGAGGAATATGATTTAAATTGAAAACAGAGAGATTGTGAAGGAAACCCCCTTGGAGAACTTTTAGGTTGGTATTCATACCCTACACCACATAGTGGAACCGATTTCGGGTCAATTGTGCACCAAATGGCCAATATCAGTCCAAATTATTTGAATTTTTGGCACATCCGACCGAATTCATCCCAAAAATAAGTACTTCAAATTTAGCGAAAATCGGTTCAGATATAGCTATAGCTCACATATATATATGTTTCATCCGATTTGGGGTTTTAAATCTCTCACATTCGTAATATGCACTCCACAAAAATGATATTTGGTACCAGACATCTTATTGAACTCGGAAGTACCTTTGCTAAATTTTATCGAGAATGGATAAGATCTGTGCAAATAAAGGCTAATATCAGACTGATCAAACGGAGTGAATTTCGGGACGGCTCCGTCTCCAAGTGATATCATGATAGGTGGCATGATCTACTTGAAATAAATTCTTTTGTTACGGGAGCTCTACTAAATATACATAGTGGTGTAGGGTCGGCCCCGCCTGACTTTTGACTTTTCCTTATGGTTTTTATACCCTCCACCATAGTTTGGATGGTATATTAAGTTTGTCTTTCCGTTTGCAACACCTCGAAATATACATTTTAGACTCCACAAAGTATATATATTCTTGATCAGCATAAAATTCTATGTCGATTTAGGGATGTCTGTCCGTCTATCCGTCTGTCCGTCTGTGGAAGTCACTCTAGCTTCCGAAAGAATTGAAGTAGATTGATAAAATTTTACTCAAATGTATATTATGTCTGCAGGACTTTTGGTATTGAAAATGGGTCATGTAGGTCCACGCTTTCGTATAGCCCCCATAGAACGGTAGCACCCGATATTCAGTATTTTGATAATTTTTGCGATAATATTCATCGGAATTGTTTCAAAATTTGGTATTTGAAGTTCGATATGGAGTCCACAGCCTAGAACAGAAAATTGTCTGTGCAGGTCCACGTCTTCGTATAGCCGCCATATAACGGTACCTCCGCATATTCGGTTTTTTTGTTGATTTTAGCGACAGTATTCATCGGAATTCTTTCAGATTTGGAATTTGAAGTTTGAAATAAATACTACAGGCTATAACAGAAGATTGTCTGTGCAGGGCCACGTCTTCGTATAGCCATATAAGGCTACTCCGAGATATTCGGATGTCGGATTTTGCGACATTATTCATGGGAACTGTTTTAAAGTTCGTATTTAAAGTTTGTAATGAGTACTACAATTAAATGGCGGAAAATTGTCTATGCAGGGCCACGTTTTAGTATAGCCCTCATACAACGGTACCTCCCTTTATTCGGTATTGTTACGATTTTAGCGACATTATTCACCGAAATTGCGTCAAATTTCGTATTTGAAGTTCGGAATTGTTATTTCAGCCTATGGCAGAAAATTACTTGTTCAGCACCACATCTTCGAATAGCCTCCATATAACGGTTCTCATTTAAGTGGTATTTTTCGACGGATTTTTTGTTTTGAAAATTTTTAAGTTCCTTTCGAATTGTGGAGAATATAAAAAGTTCGGCCCTTCCAAGCAGCTGCTTTTTTACATGTGTTTTTTGTTTTTTTTTGTTAAAATTTGGAATATATAAAAAAATCCAATTTTGTTCATTCGGACCAATTTATTAGCGGGACTGTTATTTTAAGAGTAGCTACAATAGATTCTCTTAACATAGAAGGCATATTTTAGGAATCTGCAGAAAAAAACACCTTTCTAAGAAGTTCCTCCGAAAGCTAATGTTATTTTTTTTAATAAAACCCTCAAGGCGACACATGCCCAGAATTCGGATTTTCTTCTCCTTAAATGGAAGAACTTACATTTTTGGATATCTAAATCTGTTAATCTGTAAATGATCTAGCTAGTGAAGATAATACATCTTTACCAATGGGAACCCTCCAAAAAAACGTTTAGAGGCATTCCAACAAAAAAAAAAAAAAATAATAATTCCAAAAAGTTCCATTGATCCTCACCTCAAGTCCAAATTTTCCAGCATTTTATTTTATTATTTTTTTTTGTTTGTGGACATTCACATCAATCAAAATTTCGTCCGAAAAGGTCGACATAAAAATAAAATTTTATATAATTATTATTCATATAATTAATAAATTTTTAAGACTTGCTAGCAATTTGTAAATAAACTGTTAGCCTGAGGTGGCTTTCTCTGCTCGCCGATAAGAAGGTTGTTGACAATTTCGAATGTCATTGCACGTGAAAAATAATTATTGAAATTAGAAAAATGTTAAGGTCTACTTAGTCAGAGTGAATAGGAATTTCGGTAACTTAACAGTAACTCGGTAACTCCTACTCAGCCTTCGGGGCTGAATAGGATTTTCGGTAACGAAAACTTCTACTCAGCCTCGAATTTTCGCTAACGAAAACTCCTACTCAGCCTCGGGGCTGAATAGGATTTTCGGTAACGAAAACTCCTACTCAGCCTCGGGGCTGAATAGGATTTTCGGTAACGAAAACACCTACTCAGCCTCTGTAACGAAAACTTCTACTCAGCCTCGAATTTTCGCTAACGAAAACTCCTACTCAGCCTCGGGGCTGAATAGGATTTTCGGTAACGAAAACTCCTACTCAGCCTTCGGGGCTGAATAGGATTTTCGTTAATGAAAACTCCTACTGAGCCTCGGGGCTGAATAGGATTTTCGGTAACGAAAACTCCTACTCAGCCTCGGGACTGAATAGGATTTTTGGTAACGAAAACTCCTACTCAGCCTCGGGTCTGAATAGGATTTTCGGTAACGAATACTCCTACTCAGCCTTGGGGCTGAATAGGAATTTCTGTAACGAAAACTCCTACTCAGCCTTCGGGGCTGAATATGATTTTCGGTAACGAAAACTCCTACTCAGCCTCGGGGCTGAAATAGGATTTTCGGTAACGAAAACTCCTACTCAGCCTCGGGGCTGAAATAGGATTTTCGGTAACGAAAACTCCTACTCAGTCTCGGGGCTGAAATAGGATTTTCGGTAACGAAAACTCCTACTCAGCCTCGGGGCTGAAATAGGATTTTCGGTAACGAAAACTCCTACTCAGCCTCGGGGCTGAAATAGGATTTTCGGTAACGAAAACTCCTACTCAGCCTCGGGGCTGAGATAGGATTTTCGGTAACGAAAACTCCTACTCAGCCTCGGTAACGAAAACTCCTACTCAGCCTTCGGAGCTGAATAGGATTTTCGGTAACGAAAACTCCTACTCAGCCTTGGGGCTGAATAGGATTTTCGGTAACGAAAACTCCTACTCACCCTTGGGGCTGAATAGGATTTTCGGTAACGAAAACTCCTACACAGCCTTCGGGGCTGAATAGGATTTTCGGTAACGAAAACTCCTACTCAGCCTAGGGCTGAATAGGATTTTCGGTGACGAAAACTCCTACTTAGCCTCGGGGCTGAATAGGATTTCATTGCTGATGACCTCTTCTACAGAGTAAGTGAAAACTGATGACCTCTTCTATAAAGAAGTCATTACTGAAGACATCTTCTCTAGAAAAAATGAGCCTCTTCTATAAGTCATCACGGATGACCTCTTCTATGGAAAAAGATGGCCTCTTCTATTAAAAAAGTTATCACGGATTACCTCTTCTATGGAAAAAGTCATCACTGGTGACCTCTTCTATAAAAATCTATAGAAAAAGTCATCATCGATGACCTCTTCTATAGAAAAATGTATCACTGATGACCTCTTCTATAGGAAAAGTTATAACTGATCTACTCTATAAAGCAGTGATCACTGATGACCTCTTCTTTAGAAAAAGTTTACACCAAATACCTCTTTTATAGAATAAGTCATCACTGATGACCTTGAAAAAATCATCTTTCATATAAAAATCATCAGTGTTGACCTCTTCTATTGAAAAAGTCATCACTGATGACCTCTTCTATTGAAAAAGCCATCTTATATTAAAAAAGTCATTACTGATGACCTCTTCTATAGAAAAAATATTTACACATGATCTCTTCTATAGAAAAAGTCATCACTTATGACCTCTTCTATAGAAAAAGTCATCACTCATGACCTCTTCAATAGAAAAAGTAATCACTGATAACCTCTTCTATAGAAAAAGTCATCACTGATGACCTCTTCTATAGAAAAAGTCTTCACTGATGACCTCTTCTATAGAAAAAGTCATCACTGATGACCTCCTCTATAGAAAAAGTCATCACTGATGACCTCTTCTATAGAAAAAGTCATTACTGCTGACCTCTTCTATAGAAAAAACCATTACTCAGGACCTCTTCTATAGAAAAAGTAATCACTGATGACCTCTTTTTTAGCAAAAGTCATCAGTTATGACATTTTCTATGGAAAAAGATGGCCTCTTCTATTAAAAAAGTTATCACGAATTACCTCTTCTATGGAAAAAGTCATCACTGGTGACCTCTTCTGTAGACAAATTCATCACTGATGACCTCTTCTATAGATAAAGCCATTACTCATGACCTCTTATGAAAAAAGTAATCACTGATGACTTCTATAGAAAAGTCAGCACTGATGACCTCTTCTACATAAAAAATAATCACTACTCTATAATAAAAAATCGTCACTTATGAATTCTCTCTTTTGGCTGATATGAAAAAGCTTGTCTAAAATTTCGAGTATCTAAATTTATCGAAAAATCGAAAAATATCAAAACAATTTTATTTATTTTATTTAGGTTTTATAACGAAAATTCTTCTACACCATGCATTGTTATACAACATTCAGGTTGCTGTTGTTTATTATTCTGCATAAATGATGTTATTCCAGCTTCTGGATCTTTCAAGGTCTCCCGAATACTTTTCTCAGCATTTTCCTCGAAATTATTTTCCAAAATTCCTTTGACTTCTTTGGCATTCTCTTCAGAATACCTGAAAAATGCCAAGGCCACAATTGAGCCGAGTAGGGCTCCGGCCAATATATCCGACCAAAAATGCTTAAAATCAAAAACCCGACTAATGGCAACCATGGCAGCAACACACAAGCACAGCAATTGTAGCAAAATGACCGAAGGACGATAAATGGTGGCCATAAATCCTGGATCTCCTTTGATATGACGGCTGCAGCCTCTGAGATATAAGGCCAAATAAATCAAACCATAAAACGATAAACTTGAGTGGCCACTGGGAAAGGATTTGTATATCGAAGAGCTGAGATGCATTGTCCCCGTACAGGTGTATTCCAGCATAAAGGGGGAGTTTTCGGGTAGTTCATTGCAGGTTAAGCCCTCCAGGCTGATGGGCTGACACAAAGTATAGGAGTGGGGTCTCAAACGGCCCACAGTTAATTTGAGTAAATTTTTAATAAATCTCTCACTGGCAAATCCACAGAAGAATGGCATGGCGGCCAAATAGAGATCCACCAAATATCCCTTTAATCCCGGAGCAGATCTTTGTTGATTGCTAATTCTCGAAAAGAGGAGTTCATTTAGAATTATGCAGATAAGCGGCAAATACAATCCCAGCAGATATAGGGTCCTGGTATTTATGGTATCTGCCAGATATGGCTGCCTGATGCTTGCATCCTTGCAATCAAATCCCCTTCTCCGGGGAGAACCCAACATTGCCTCCAAATTAAAACTCAGCCACAAAATTATGACAAATGGCAAAATAATGGCAATTTGTTTTAAGAAAATTGATCTCATTTTCCGAGGTTTTCTAAACTGTTTTTGTAACCACCGCTGATGACGTTTACACTCGGCACTTGAAATAATACTAAAAAATGTGTGTATATTTTCCTTGCGAATTAGCTGCCCATGATTGCGTTATTGTTGTTGTTTACAACAATGGAAATTTTACTCAATTGTCAAGTGTCTGAGAATTCAGAACACAGCTATGTCAATGAATCCGTAAGCGGGGAATGGGACCCAACGGGAAAAAAATTATAAAAAATAATAAATAAAATTTGATATTCAATTCCGAACCAATTACAGCTATTACCGGTGCGTTATCAGTTGAGACGGGTATTTTGTTACACATCAACAAGATCGTGTCCCAACTTCGGGTTGGCAACAAAAATATAACCCCATGTTGCTTGGCTATACTTCCCCTCCTGCATGATGCTACGAAATCGCTGATTGCTATCAACATCAGATTTATTAAAAATTATGCGAGCGTCTGGAAAACTTATGCGTCTTAAACATATTAAAAAAGAAGAGTGATGCAAAGAAGTAAAAGAAAATAATTTTTCCTGTAAGAAAGGAACTGAGAAGATGACGTTTCCATAGAGGATTGCACAAAGCAGAGGAACTTTCTTCCAAAGACAAGTTCAGTGAAGATGACTCTGTCCATAAAAAACTGATATCAGTGATGACCTTTGCCATAGAAAGGACAGGTCATCAGTGATTACATTTTCTATCGGGGCTGAATAGGATTTTCGGTAACGAAAACTCCTACTCAGCCTCGGGGCTGAATAGCATTTTCGGTAACGAAAACTCCTACTCAGCCTCGGGGCTGAATAGGATTTTCGGTAACGAAAACTCCTACTCAGCCTCGGGGCTGAATAGGATTTTCGGTAACGAAAACTCCTACTCATCCTCGGGGCTGAATAGGATTTTCGGTAACGAAAACTCCTACTCATCCTCGGGGCTGAATAGGATTTTCGGTAACGAAAACTCCTACTCAGCCTCGGGACTGAATAGGATTTTCGGTAACGAAAACTCCTACTCAGCCTCGGGCCGAATAGGATTCTCGGTAACGAAAACTCCTGCTATCCCTTAGGGGCTGGATATGATTTTCAGTAAAGAGAAGTAAGGATTTTCAGTAAAGCACTCGGGGCTAAATTGGATTTTTCGGTGACGAAAGCTTCTACTCAGCCCTCGCGGTTTTCGGTAACGAAATAGGATTTTCGGAAACGGTAACGAAATAGGATTTTCGGCTACAAATAGCATTTTCGGTAACGATTAAATTAACGGTAGCGAAAACTCCTACTCAGCCTTCGGGGCTGAATAGGGTTTTGGGAAAGAAAACTTCTACACAGCCCAAGGTTAAAGAGGATTTCATTGATGATGACCTCTTCTACAGACTAAGTCAAAACTGAAGACCTCTTCTATATGTCATCAAGGATGACCTCTTCTATGGGATTAGATAACACTGATGACCTCTTCTATAGGAAAAGTCACCACTGATGACCTTTTTTATTGAAAAAAAACAACACTAATGACTTTTTCTATGGAAGAGGTCGTAGGTGATGACCTTTTCTATGGAAGAGGTCATCAATAATGAATTTTTCTATAGAAGAGGTCATCAGTGATGACTTTTTTTTACAGAAGAGGTCATTGGTGTAAACTTTTTCTAAAGAAGAGGTCATCAGTGATTACTGCTTTATAGAGTAGATCAGTTATGACTTTTCCTATAGAAGAGGTCATCAGTGATGACTTTTCTATAGAAGAGGCCATCTTTTTCAATAGAAGAGGTCATCAGTGATGACTTTTTCTATAGAAGATGTCATCAGTGATGACTTTTTCTACAGAAGAGGTCATCAGTGATGACTTTTTCCATAGAAGTGGTCATCAGTGATGACTTTTTCTATAGAAGAGGTCATCAGTGATGACTTTTTCTATAGAAGAGGTCATCAGTGATGACTTTTTCCATAGAAGTGGTCATCAGTAATGACTTTTTCTATAGAAGAGGTCATCAGTGATGACTTTTTCTATAGAAGAGGTCATCAGTGATGACTTTTTCCATAGAAGTGGTCATCAGTGATGACTTTTTTCTATAGAAGAGGTCATCAGTGATGACTTTTTCCATAGAAGTGGTCATCAGTGATGACTTTTTCTATAGAAGAGGTCATCAGTGATGACTTTTTCTATAGAAGAGGTCATCAGTGATGACTTTTTCAATAGAAGAGGTCATCAGAGATGACTTTTTCTACAGAAGAGGTCATCAGGGGTGACTTTTTCCATAGAAGAGGTCATCTTTTTCAATAGAAGAGGTCATCAGTGATGACTTTTTGTGTAGAAGAGGTCATCAGTGATGACTTTTTGTGTAGAAGAGGTCATCAGTGATGACTTTTTCTATGGAAGAGGTCGTCGGTAATGACCTTTTCAATAGAAAATGTCCTCAGTGATGACTTTTTTCATAGAAGTGGTCATCAGTGATGACTTTTTCTATAGAAGAGGTCATCTTTTTTCAATAGAAGAGGTCATCAGTGATGACTTTTTCAATAGAAGAGGTCATCAGTGATGACTTTTTCAATAGAAGAGGCCATCAGAGATGACTTTTTCAATAGAAGAGGTCATCAGTGATGACTTTTTCTATAGAAGAGGTCGTCGGTGATGACCTTTTCTATGGAAGAGGTCATAAGTGATGACTTTTTCTATAGAAGAGGTCATCAGTGATGACTTTTTCTATAGAAGAGGTCATCAGTGATGACTTTTTCTATAGAAGAGGTCATCTTTTTCAATAGAAGAGGTCATATTTTTCAATAGGAGAGGTCATCGATGATAACTTTTTCTGCAGAAGGGTTCATCAGTGATGACTTTTTATACCCGCAGCCATGTGGCTAGAGAGGGTATATCATTTTATAGGTCAAAACGTGCTTAGCCGAAATAACGGTTTTAGACCCTAAGTCTCTTTGGACCAAATCCGTTTCAGGACATTTGGAGTCGATCTGGCAATGTCCGTCCATCAGTCTGGCTGGCTGGGTGGTGCGCACTATAATTCTCGAAGGGAGTTTCCGATTTGTTCAAAATTTGATACATCGTAATATTTTTGTCAAACTTAGATCGAGTTCGGAGATGGGCAATATCGATTCACTCCTTCTAGTATCTCCCCACAAAAGTTCGAAATTTTCCAAAAAAAAAAAAAATATATATTTCTGCACAGAAAGAGAAACGATAATCCGATTTTGCTCCAACTTTGCAAATCCGAATATTTGCGCCAAAGATAGGTCAGGTCCATTCCATCAAGTACTGCCTCCACAAAGGGTCAATTTTTTTAACAATAACAACTTTTATAAAATGTGATGTAAGAGTCCGATTGTCTTAAAATTTGACACATGCCAATATTTTTATAAACCAGAGACCTGGTGTTAAGATGGACTACATCGGTCTACTCCTTCTGGTACCTGCCCCACAAAAGGCCGAAATTTTTCAAAAATATATTTTCTTCACAGAAAGAGAAACGATTATCCGATTTTGCTCCAACTTTGGAAATCCTAATATTTGCGTCAGTTCTAGGTTAGGTGAAAAAATGGACAATATCGGTCCACTCCATCACGTACCTCCCCCACAAAGGGTAGAAATTTTGAATAATTTTAACTTTTACAAAATGTGATGTAAGCGTTCGATTGTCTTCATATTTCCCACATCCCATTATTTTTACTAACACAATATCTGCTGTGAAAATGGTATATATCGGTCCACTCCTTCTGGTACCTCCCCCACAAAAGTCCGAAATTTTGAATATCCATGAAGCTCATAAAACGAGAAATTAACATTCGATTCCATTCAGACTTGGTACATCTGAATATTTCTATCAACACAGGATCTGTTGAAAAAACGGTAGAGATCGGACCATTTCTTCTGGTACCTCCCCCACAAAAAAATCAAAATTTTGAATAACCAAAACGGTTACTAAATCTGAAATAATCATCCGAATCTTTTAATATTTCACATATCCCAATATTTCTACTGACACAAGATCTGTTGTGGAGACGGTATATATCGGTCCACTCCTTCCGGTACCTCCCCCACCATTTACAAAAATTTTTTGTATTACTGGCCTATACTATTATTGTTCGTATTGTATCACACCCTACTTATAGCTTATCCTAAAATTAGCTGTCTGTGGTTTTGCCGATGACTTAGATATAATTATTATACCTCCAAAAAAAACCCATATTGTGTATCTCTCTCCTCTCTCGCGGTTGAAGATGATGAATTTCTATTTAGTTTTAGTACTTCTTCCGCCAAGTGTAGTCCACATCAGAATTCCAACTGTTCAGAATGATTCTGAAAGTGAAATATTTGCTACGGCTTTTGAGTGATTTCATAATTGTCACATTCTTGTTGGCCTTGTCGCTGAACATCTCCAAGATATGGGGGCCAATAAAGAAGCATGGCTTCGTTTGTGGTGACACCTCGTTAATATATCCCCTGCACAGGGATACGGTCACTTATGTGTGGCTCTATGGCATCGGTTTGGGCATTCCCGTGGTGATGATTGTGGCCCTTGCACTGGTGGAGAATTTCGTGTTGAATAGTCGACCCTCAAAGAATTTGCTGAGATCATGGCTAATGATCCACGTCTCTTTGCTGCCCTTCCTGTTCGGATTTGCCGCTGAACGTTTGCTTAAAGAAATTGGCAAATTTGCTGTAGGCCGTTTAAGACCATACTTTTTTGCAGTTTGTCAACCTGTTCTCGCCGATGGCACCGGCTGTGAGTGGGAGGAGAATCAGGGAAAATACATTGAACACTACTCATGCCAGGGTGCAGCCAATGCCGACAATATCTCTCACCTAATTAACTATGCAATGCGTACATCCTTTCCCAGTGGTCACGCCAGCCTGACCGTTTACGCCATGACCTTTGTCGTTTTCTATCTGCAACGGTTTGGCCGTTCGCTGCGCCTCTATCGTTGCAGCTTTGGCCTTTTCGTGCCGTTCCTGCAATTCGCTGCCGTACTCTGGGCCTGGTTTGTGGCCATTAGCCGTGTGACGGACTACAAACATCATGCGTCGGATGTTTTGGCTGGCAGCCTGTTGGGCTTAGGTGTTGGTATTGCGGTTTGCCGCCATGTCCATGGCCATCTAAAAGGTGGTCGGGCATTCCTTGAGGCCATCAATATGCCGAAGAAATCACCTGTAGTGAGGCGGAATGAAAGTGTGCAAGAACAAGAACCACAACAACAACAACAGCCACAACAACAACAGACACAACAACAACAACACCAGCCACAACAACAACAAGAACACAGCGAACCTGTAGGGGAATCTGTGGCCAGTACATATGTAACACCGGCCACATCACTTTCAGAGGTTCCATCCAATGTAACCGAAGTTCAAGTTCAACCATGAACTTGTGGGGGGTAGAGGTTAGAGAAGAGTGTTAATGGCTTGAAATAGGTGTGTGTGTGGTTGTATAACCGAATGTAAATTACAGAGTTTATTTTTGTAAAAAAAGTTATTAATAAAGCCTGGTTCTGAAGATGAGGTGGATTTTTTTTAACTCTAACATCGAACTCTAACAATCGAATGGAAAAAGTCATTTTCTATGGAAAAAGTCTTTTTTCTATGGAAAAAGTCGTTTTCTATGGAAAAAGTCGTTTTCTATGGAAAAAGTCGTTTTCTATGGAAAAAAGTATTTTTCAATGGAAAAAGGTCTTTTTCTATGGAAAAAGGTCTTTTTCTATAGAAAAAGTCATTTTCTATGGAAAAAGTCATTTTCTATGGAAAAAGTCTTTTTCAATGGAAAAAGTCTTTTTTCTATGGAAAAAGTCTTTTTTCTATGGAAAAGGTCTTTTTCTATGGAAAAAAGTCTTTTTCTATGGAAAAAAGTCTTTTTCTATGGAAAAAGCCATTTTCTAAGGGAAAAAGTTATTTTCTATGGAAAAAGTCTTTTTCTAGGGAAAAAGTCTTTTTCTAGGAAAAAAGTCTTTTGCTATGGAAAAAAGTCTTTTTCTATGGAAAAAAGTCTTTTTCTATGGAAAAAAGTCTTTTTCTATGGAAAAAAGTCTTTTTCTATGGAAAAAAAGGCTTTTTCTATGGAAAAAGTCTTTTTCTATGGAAAAAGTATTTTTCTATGGAAAAAGTATTTTTCTATGGAAAAAGTCTATTTCTATGGAAAAAGTCTTTTTCAACCTTTTTTCTATGGAAAAAGTCTTTTTGCTATGGAAAAAGTCTTTTTGCTATGGAAAAAAGTCTTTTTCTATGGAAAAAAGTCTTTTTCTATGGAAAAAGTATTTTTCTATGGAAAAAAGTATTTTTCTATGGAAAAAGTATTTTTCTATGGAAAAAGTATTTTTCTATGGAAAAAGGTCTTTTTCTATGAAAGGAGTCTTTTTCTATGGAAAAAGGTCTTTTTCTATGGAAAAAGTCTTTTTTCTATGGAAAAAGTATTTGTCTATGGAGAAAGTCTTTTTCTATGGAAAAAGTCTTTTTTTCTATGGAAAAAGTCTTTTTTTCTGTGGAAAAAGTCTTTTTCTATGGAAATTTTTTTTGCTATGGAAAAAGTCATTTTTTCTATGGAAAAAGTCTTCTCCTATAGAAAAAGTCATCACTAATCTAAAGCAGTCATCACTGATGAACTCTTGTACGGGTAAAGTCATCACAGGTGACCGCTTCTTTAGAAAAATCATCACAGATGACCTTTCTTATAGAAAGAGTCATCACTGATGTCATTTTCTATAGAATAAGTCATCTATTGAAAAAGTCATCATCGATGATCTCTTCTATAGAAAAAGTCATCTCTGAGTAAAAGAATTAGTGATGATCTTGTCTCTAGAAAAAGTCATCGTTGACCTCTGACCTCTTCTATAGAGAAATTCATTTCGTGCGATCATTTTTATAGAAAAAGTATTTTTTCATGACCTCTTCTACTAAATACGTTAACTGAGATGACCTCTTGATTAGAAAAATCATTTTTGATTACCTCTTCTACAGAAAAAGTAAATTCTGATGACCTCTTTTATAGAAAAATCCTCTCTTAAGTCATTTTCTATAGAGAAAGTTATATCTAATGTCCTTTTCTATAGAAAATGCAATCTCTGATGATCTGTTCTGTAGAAGAAATCGTCTCTGATGCCTTCTTGAACAGAGAAAACGTGTCACTCCTCCATAGTAACATTATCCAGTTTTGTCCTCTGCGATATAAAAATCATAGAAAAAGTAGAAAAATCTATGGAAAAAATAGAAACTTCTATAGAAAAAGTCATCTCTGATGACTGCTTGAATGGAAAAACGGCCTATGCAATCAGGTGACCACTTCTATAGAAAAAGACAACACTGATAATGACTTCAATAGGAAAAACTCATCAGATTTGGCACATCTCAATATTTCTATCACCACAAGATCTGTTATGAAGAAGGTGGAGATCGGACCATTGCTTCTGGTACATCCCTCACAAAGGGTCAACGTTTAAAATAACCAAAACTATCTTTAAATCTGAAATTATCATCCGGTTCTCTTCAGATTTCACACATCCCATTATTACTACTAACGCAAGCTCTGCTGTGAAGATGGGATATATTGGCCCACTCATCCTCTCAATTCAAAATTTTGGATATCAATGAAGCTCATAAAACGCGAAATTTACATCCGATTCAGAATTAGACTTGTTTCATCTCAATATTTTCATCAACACAAAATCTGCTACAAGGATTGTAGAGATCGAACCTTTTCTTCTGAAATTATTCCGGTGAATAATGTCGCAAAAATAATCAAAATACCGAATATTGGGAGGTATCGTTATATGGGGGTTATACCAACACTGGGACCCCGTGTTGGTATATCTCCCATTTTCAATACCAAAAGTCCGGCAAAAAAAGGACCCTGCAGGGTAAAATTCATATCCGAGAAACTTCTCTTTTTGTGAAACGAATATATCCCAGATTTTTTTTATTTAGGAAAGAGTTTTGAAAAAAAGTAAGTCACTGCTTTCCTTTCATTGAACAATTTACAGGCTGAACGAGTGGCCATAATTTCCTCAATAAATTATTCGTGTTCATCAAAAAAAAAAAAAAAAAAAAAAAAAAAAAAAAGAAATTGACCGACTTACCCAGACAGCTATCGACAATAATTCACCTGACCATTAATTCCAAACAAATACTTAACATTTTTTTCAATTTGTTTTTATTACAATTTTCACGATTTTTATTCTCTCCGCGATTTAATGCAATTCAATTCATTTCATTTGAAATGAAAACGTTTACGAATGACATGACTAATGACAGCTGGAGAGGTGCATTCAATGTAGCAGCGGCGGTACTTCTTTCGTAAGTGAAATATGAAAAATGCGAAAAGAAAATCGATATGAAAACTGCATTTTGTGCCTACCCACCAACAACTGGATGCAGGAGCACCACCTGAAGCACAAGAGGGGTGGGTGGTGGGGAGAAGTTGTGGCCCCATAAGACTCCATCTTTCCAGTAGCGGCATTCATTTATTTACCCCATCATCCATCCATTCATTCATTCATTCAACGAATGAATGGCCAGGCATTCAATCGATGGCAGGCATGTTTACATTAATGTTATTTGCTTGTTTTAAAATGAGATATCATCGATACTTGCACTTAAGGAGTATTATCCATGTTTATGTTTATAATTTTGAGTTGTGTTTTTTTTTTTTTTTTTAATTTTTGTGTTCACTTAAATACTCAAATCGTTTTATGGAACATGTGTTATGCATTTTCGTTGCAATCATAATTATTACAATAAAAAACAGATTTTTTTGAGAAAAAGCATCATCGGAGTAATTTTTATACCCTCCACCATAGCATGGAGGGTATATTAAGTTTGCAAATCCGTTTGTAACACCTTGAAATACACATTTTAGACCCCACAAAGTACATATTCTTGTTCAGCATAAAATTCTATGTCGATTTAGCGATGTTCGTCCGTCTATCCGTCTGAGGAAATCACTCTAGCTTCCGAACGAGTAGAGTGATAAAATTTTGCTCAAATGTATGTTATGTCTGCAGGACTTATGGGCCATGTAGGTCCACGTTTTGGTATAGCCCCCATATAACGGTACCTCCATATATTCGGTATTTTAATTATTTTAGCGATTTTAATAGATTCAAATTTGGTATTCGAAGTACGTAATGGATACTAAAGCCTAAGACAGAAAATTGTCTATGCAGGTCCACGTCTTCGTATAGCTTCCATATAACGGAACCTCCCGGAATTGTTTCAAATTTTGTATTTGAAGTTCATGATAGGATACTACAGCCTAAGACAGAAAATTGCCTGTGCAGGTCCACGTCTTCGTAGAGCCCCCATATAACGGTACCTCCCGATATTCGGGTTTTTAATGATTTTATGGACATATTTCACCAGAATTGTTTCAAATTTGGTATTTGCAGTTCGTAATGGATACTACAGCCTATGAGAGAAATGTATCTGTGCAGGTCCACGTCTTCGTATAGCCCCGGTACCTCTCGATATTCGGTATTTTGATGATTTTAGCGACATTATTCACCGGAATAGTTTCAAATTTGGTATTTGAAGTACGTAATGGATACTACAGCCTAAGAAAGAAAATTGTCTATGCAGGTCCACGTCTTCGTAAAGCCCCCATATAACGGTACCTCCCGATATTCTGTATTTTAATGATTTTAGGGACATTTTTCTCCAGAATTGTTTCAAATTTGATATTTGAAGTTCGTAATGTATACTTCAGCCTACGACAGAAAATTGTCTGTGCAGGTCCACGTCTTCGTAGAGCCCCCACACAACGGTACCTCCCGATTTTCGGTATTTTGATTTTATCGACATTATAACCGATTTTTTTTTTAAGTTTCGCATTTGAATATTGTAAAGGCTTATGACAAATGTTACCTTCGCAGGTTCACGTCGTATAGACCCTAATATAATAGCTACATTCGGTATTTTTAAGATTTTAACAGAATTTTAACGGAATTCGTTCCAAATGGTGGAGGGTATTCAAAGTTCGGCCTGGCCGAACTTACAGCTTTTTTACTTGTTTGTAAATACAAAGTCTTCTTTTAATAGTTGTGGATTTTTCCTAGAAAATATCATCCAAGGAATTTTACTTAAGAAGAGGTCGGTAACCATGAACATTGTCATAGAAAAAAGAAGTAAAAAAGCAGCTATGTTCGGCCGGGCCGAACTTTTAATAGAAGAAATTTCAAAATGTTCAAACGTCTCAAAATCATCAAAATACCGAATAAAGGGGACTATAGCAAGACGTGGACCCATTACAGACTTCGAATACGAATTTGAAACAACTCGACTGAATAATGTCACTAAAATCATTAAAATAAATTTCTGTAGGTACCGTTATATGATGGCTATACGAAAAAGTGGACCTGTCTACTACCAAAAAGCACATGTTAGCCTTCTATCTCAATTCGTTCTATACTTTACGTGTTTACAACAGACAGAGGAAAATAGCAAAATCTTCTTAGAATTTTACGCTGATCCAGAATATATAAATACTTTGTAGGGTCTATCATGAATATTACCTACCCTCCATAGAATGGTAATGTACACATTTTTAGAAAAAGGTCATCGGAGAAAAATTTGCCCCATTGAGAAGAGAAAATCTTATGGCATCCTTTCATATTTTCTAGGACTGTATCAATTAAAAATATTTCCCAACAAATCAGTTAGTCCACTTGAGACCCATTAACTCCCCTTAAAACAAATACTTCTCAGTTGAGACATAGCCCAAGCCTAATAACTTTTCATAACCCAAAGAAATATTCATCAATTCTCCAAAAATAGCCACCCATACTGACCTTGCCTCTTAACAGCATCATCAAGACTTATCGATTAGAACTTCTTCCAGGAGTTCTTCCAGGAAAAGAAGATCAATATTAATATTTTCCATAGAGAATATATGCCCCTATTGCTTTCTTACTTTTTGTTAGAAATGGACCCATTTTCACAAAAAATAATTTTGTCCCCCTCCTCCAAGGGACATATACAGAAATGGATTTTACACTCCATTTTTGGTAGGGTGGATCCTTAATAAAATGAAGTTTTCCAAGCAAAATAGACATTTCGGAGGGGACTTTAGTCTCAGAGCCCTGCCGTGACCCATTAGCCCCTAAAAAAATCCAAGTTATTTTTTATTTGTCGTTACAATTTTCATAACTCTTTAGAAAAGGTAATCACTGTTTATTTTTTAGATGGTACAGTCAGAAACGACTTCTTCTAGGGATGAGCTCTTCGCTGAGGATTTTTTCCATAAAACAGCCCATCAGTGATAAGTTATTCATTAGAAAAGGTCATGAGTTATGACTTTTTCTATGTCGATTTAGCTATGTCTGTCCTCCTGGCCATCTGTGAAAATCACTCTAGGTTTCGAACGAAATGAAGTAGGATGATAAAATTGTACTCAAATGTATATTATGTCTGCAGGACTTTTGGTATTGAAAAAGGGCCATATAGGTCCACGTTTTGGTATATATATAATGGTACCTCTCTATTTTCGGTATTTTGGTAATTTAAGCGACACTATTCACCGGAATTGTTTCAAATTTCGTATTAAAAGTTCGTGACGGATACTACAGCCTATGATAGAAATTTGTTGCATGTTGCAGGTCCACGTCTTCGTATAGCCTCCATATAACGGTACCTCCCGATGTTCGGTACTTTCATGTTTCTCCATTATTCTCTGAGTTTGTTTCAAATTTGGTATTTGAAGTTCGTAGTGGGAACTACAGCCCACGACAGGAAATTGTCTGTGCAGATCCACGTGGCCGCGTCGCAGTGGCCGAAAAACGGCTCATGAACTGAAGGTATCGCAATATTCCAAAAGGCTAATATTAAAAAATGAGCTCGGGATAAAGCCATTGAAATTCCAAAAAGTGCAAGAACTTACACCGCAACAGAAAGAAAATAGACTCAAATGTGCTGATTCACTTGGCCGAAAGTGTTGAACTGCCGAATTTGATTATCTTCGATGAAAAAATAATCGTTGTCCAGCAGTTTGTAAACAAGCAAAATGATCGTGTTTACTTGCCAAAGAGGTCAGCTGAAAATGTGCACCTTCGGTTGGCCACCAGAAAGAACTCAAGCGCCAGCCATGGTGATGGTGTGGGACACTATAACAGCCGATGGTCGCTCTCCGCTCGTATTAATCAGAATTGATGCCGAATATTATTGCGAAAATATTCTGCGGGGTGTATTAAAGCCTTGGACGCACAAACATTCTGGCCGCAGACCTTGGACATTGCAGCAGGACTCAGCACCATCCCACGCACTCAGCACGCCCCACCCAAGAATGATTACAAAATGAGGTTCCTCGCTTCATTTCCAACGCACAATGGCCACCAAAATCTACGGATACCAATCCGTTGGACTATTGTGTCTGGAGTATTTTGGAAAGCAAGGTTGGATCTAAAAAATACCAAAGTGTCGATCACTTGAAGCAAGTGCTTCGCTGGGAATGGGCCAAAATACCGCAGACAATATTCGGGCAGCGTGTGACGGTTTCATTTTCCGTTTGAAGGCCATAAGTCGTGCCAAAGGTGATCAATTCGAACAAATCTAAACTTATTTTAGAATTTGGTGCTTTTTCCGACATTTTTTGCTATCATTCAATAAAATAAAAAAAAAAAAGAAGATTTGTGATAATTTTTGGAAAATGTGCTTGAGGTACAATGTATAGGGGCGAAGTGCTCCATCTCTTCTATTATTGATAAAATATAAAATATTATATGGAAATAAAGGAATTATAACACTTATTTCCAATTATGTGCGAATAATCTAACCCTTTGTGGGGGAGGTGCTAGAAGGAATAGTCCAATCTCTACCGTCTTTATGACAGATCTTGTGTTCATATTGAGATGTGCCACGTCTGAATAAAATCAGATGTTCATTTCGCGTTTTATGAGTTTCATGGATATTCAAAATTATGAAACCTTGTGGGGAAGGTATCAGAAAGAGTGGACCGATATATTCCATCTTGACAGCAGATCTCGTGTTAGTAGAAATAATGGGATGTGTGAAATCTGAATAGAACCGGATGTTTTTTTCGTATTTAAAGATCGTTATGGTTACTCAAAACTTTGACCCTTTGTGGTGGAGGTACCAGAAAGAATGGTCCGATCTCTTCCATCTTTATAACAGATCTTGTGTTGATAGAAATATTGAGATGTGCCACGTCTGAATGAAATCAACTGCTAATTCCGCGTTTTATTAGCTTTATTGATATTTAAAATTCTGAAACTTTGTGGGGGAGGTATCAGAAAAAGTGGACCGATATATTTCACCTTTCACACCAGACCATGGGTTTATAAAAATATTGTGATGTGTTTAATTTGAAGACAAGAGGACACTTACATCACATTTTATAAGAGTTATGATTATTGAATATTTTGACCCTTTGTAGGGGAGGTACTTTATGGAGTCCACCGGTATTGTCTATTTTCACGCCAGGCCTAGCACTGATGCATATATTAATATTTGCAAAGATGAGTCAAAATCGGAGTATCCTTTTTTTCAGTGCGGTAACATTTTTTTTTTTTTTTTTTTTTGAAAAATTTTGGACTTTTTGTGGGGGAGGTACAAGAAGGATTGGAGCGAAATTTCCCCTCTCCGATGTCGATGTAAGTTTAATAATAATATTACGATGTAAGAAGTTTGGACCAAATCAGATCTAGAGTTTTCGTCCACACCAGCGAGCCAGACGGACGGATGGCCTTTTTGTGGGGGACGTACCAGAAGGATTGGAGCGATATTGCCCATCTTCGAGGTCGATCTAAATTTGATAATAATATTACGATGTAAGAAGTTGGGACCATATCGGATCGAGAGTTTTCGTGCACGCCAGCGAGCCAAACAGACAGACGGACGGACGGACATCGCTAGATCGACTCCGAATGCCCCAAAACGAATTTCGTCCAAAGAGACCTAGGGTCTACCGTTATTTCGATGAGACACGTTTTGACCGTATCAAATGATGTATACCCACCCCCTCTAGCCATATGGCTGAGGGTATAATTATCGGACACAACATTTTCCAAAAAGAGAAGTTTCTTGGAGATGTCTCTTTTTATATAGAATAAAGTTCATCGGAGTTCCATTATCTTATTAGAAAAGCTCATCAGAATTGAATTTTCTTCCATAATAAAATTTATCAGGAAAATTTTTCTTTTATGGAAAAGTTTATCGGATATAAGTTTTCCACCATAGAAAAGTTCATGGAAGATGAGTTTTCATCTATAAAAGAGATTTTATCAGCTATAAAAGATTTAGTAAAAAGATTTTTATTTTGGCCAATTAATGAAGTTTGAAAGAAATATGACTTTAGTGTGGTATTCGACCCCATGGTGAATAAGTTATACAAGTTTATTGTATATAGAGGATTATGAATATTCAAAAAAAAAAAAAAAAAAAAAAAAAAAAAAAAAAATACAGAACTCCAGACTCCCAACTGTCTCTAATCATCTGTTTATGCACTGCTAATGGCCTTTTCATGTTTTACCTGGGCAATTTTTTTGAGGATCACCTTTGTTGGCCGATAAATAAATGCCATGTTGTTTTTTGTTGTTATATTTAATTTAAATAAAATCATAAAATATTTTGTTAATTCCAGGTTTCATAGGAAACCAAAATATTATTCATGCTGATCTTACCCCCACCCGAGCCATCCATGTTAAAATGTTCGTCATACAAATTGATCGTTTTGTTTGATTGCAACATACCTGAAAGAAGAACAGACAAAGAAAAAGGTGAGAAATATTTATGTGTGGTTAATTGGGGATTTTTTTGTTTTAATTAAAAATAATTTAAAAGATGTTGAAATTTATTTTGAATAGGATTTTTTTCTTGAGAAATTTTATGACACATAATTAATTTATAAAAATTGTTTGAATATTTACATGAACCTAATTAGAAAGTTATCTTCGATAGTGAAATTTTATCTTCAACAAGTAAAAAACATTAAGTTCGGCCGGGCCAAACTTTTAATACCCTCCACCTTAGGGTAAAAGAAACATTAGAAGAAATGTGGCAAAAACCATAAAAATGCCGAATATCGGGAGGTACCGTTATATGGGGGCTATATCAAATCATGGACCCATACACGCAATGTTTCGCCACCGAAGCTAGAACCCATTATGACCAACAAATACCAATTTTCAGACAAATCCGTGAAAAAATGTGGCAAAAATCATCAAATTACCGAATATCGCGAGGTACCGTTATATGGGGGCTATACCAAAACGTGGACCTATAATTACAATGTTTCGCCACACGAACTAGGACCCATTATGACCCACAAATACCAATTTCCAGACAAATCCCTGAAAAAATGTGGCATAAATCATCAAAATACCGAATATCGGGAGGTACCTTTATATGGGGGCTATACCACAACGTGGACCTATACATGCAATGTTTTGCCACACGCTCAGGGACCCGTTATGACCTACAAATACCAATTTCCAGACAAATCCGTGAAAAAATGTGGCATAAATCATCAAAATACCGAATATCGGGAGGTACCGTTATATGGGGACTATACCAGAACGTGGACCGATATATCTCATTTTCAATACCAACCATCCTAGACACAATGCAAATAGCTCTGCTAAATTTTGGCGCTCTACGTCAAATAATGTGGGCTGTATCGTGATTTCAACAGACAGACAGACAGACAGACGGACAGACAGACAGACAGACGGACATCGTTAAATCGACTTAGAATTTTATGCTGATCATGAATATATATACTTTATGGGGTCAAAGACGAATATTTAAGGATGTTACAAACGGAATGACAAAGTTAATATACCCTCCTTTCCAAGGTGGAGGGTATAATGACAGTTTTTATACCCTCCACCATACTATGGAGGGTATATTAACTTTGTCATTCCGTTTGTAACTCCTCGAAATACTCATGTCAGACCCAACAAAGTATATATATTCTTGATCAGCGTAAAATTCTAAGTCGATTTAGCGATGTCCGTCTGTCTGTCTGTCTGTCCGTCTGTCTGTCTGTCTGTTGTAATCACGCTATCTTTCGAATAAATTGAGATAGATGACTAAAATTTTGCACACATGTTTATTTTTCCAGTAGGCAGGTTAAGTTCGTAAATGGGCCATGTAGGTCCACGTTTTCATATAGCTCCCATATAACGGTACCTCCGGATATTCGGTATTTTGATGATTTTAGCGACGTTATTCACCGGAATTGTTTCAAAATTGGTATTTGAAGTTCCAAATGGATACTACACCCTAAGATAGAAAATTGTCTGTGCAAGTCTATGTCTTCGTATAGCCCCCATATAACGGTACCTCCCGATATTCGGTATTTTGATGATTTTAGCGACATTATTAACCGGAATTGTTTAAAATTTGGTATTTGAAGTTCGTTATGGGAACTACAGTCTGTGACAGAAAATTGTCGGTGCGGGTCCAGTTTCGAATTTGAATATGGTAATGGCTTATGACAAACAATGCATATGTATGTCCACGTCGTATAGACCCCAATATAACGGCTATATTCGGTATTTTTAAATTTTAACAGAATTTGTTAAGGATTTTATTTTTTGAAAATTTCCAAATTCGTTGTAAATGGTGGAGGGTATTAAAAGTTCGGCCCGGCCGAACTTACTGCTTTTTAACTTGTTCAATATGATGTCTCCCGCATGGTGCCGAAGGTATTCGTCAATATTTTTTGTCAAAATGTCAAAATATTGACAATTTTGTGAGCGAGATACCAGAAGGAGTGGTCCGAAATATTCTAATTTAATACCAGACCTTGGTTTAATTAAAATATTGTGTTGTGTGTAATTTAAATATAGTCGGAATTTTACATCACCTTTGTGGGGGAGGTACTTGATGGAATTCACCGATATTGTCCATTTTCGCATCTGACCTAGCACTGATGCAGATATTAGCATTTGCGAAGTTGGAGCATAATCGGAATATATTTTCTCCTTCTGTGCAGAAAATATATTTTTTGAAAATTTCCATCTTTTGTGGGGGAGGTACCAGAAGGAGTGGAATGATATTGCCCACCTCCGAACTCGATCAAAGTTTTATAATAATATTCCAATGTACCAGGCTTGGACCACTTCGGATACTCCCTTCGAGAGTTATCATTCGCACCAGCCAGACAGACTGACGGACAGACATCACTAAATCGACTCCAAATGTCCTGAAACGGATTTGGTTCAAAGAGACCTAGGGTCTAAAACCGTTATTTCGAAGAGCCACATTTTGGCCGTATCAAATGATATACAGGGTGAGATGAAAAAACTGCAACAAAGTCAAACGCCATAATTTTTTGAGTTTTTTAAATTTTATTGAATGAAAGAAAAAAAATGTCGGAAATAGCATCAAATGTTAGAATAAGTTTAGATTTGTTCGAATTGGTCGCATTTGGTACTAATTATGGCCTTCAGGCGGTCAATGAAACTATCACATGCTGCCCGAATGTTGCTCTGCTGTGTTTTTGCCCATAACCGGCGAAGCGCTTGCTTGAGGTGATCGACACTTGGGTATTTTTTAGTGTCAACCTTGCTTTCCAACATACTCCAGACACCATTGTGCGCTGGAAATGGAAAGTTTGTAACCATTCTCGGGTGGCGCGTGCTGAATGCGATGGTGCTGAGTCCTTTTGGAATGCCCAAGGTCTGCGGCAAAAATGTTTGCGTGCCCAAGACTTTAATACACCCTTCAGAATATTTTCGCAATAATATTCGGCATTTATTCTGATGCAACGGTCGATTAACATGAGCGCAATGCGACCATCGGCTGTTCTGGTGGCCAACACTTTTTGGAATTTCAATGGCTTTACCCCGAGCTCATTTTTCGATATATGCCGAATGGAATATTTCGATATGTTCAGCTCACGAGCCATTTTTCGGCCACTGCGACGCGGGTTTCGATCAAGTCGCTTCTTTACTTTTCGAACCATTTCTTCTGATTTTGCAGTTTTCTTCCGTCCACTTCCTTGACGTCTGGCTACGACGGGCTACGGTAACGAGTGATGGTACGAGACACAAAAGATTTATTCACATTTAAATGCAAATGGACAATTTTGACCTACTCCTTCGGAACCTACCCCATAGAGCGTCAAAAATTTGAATAATCCCAACAGAAGTTAAAAAATATTTAAATAATCGAATATTGGCTGAGGGTTTACATCTGTAGGCAAAACCCACTAGTACTTTTTAACTTGTTATACCCTCCACCGTAGCATGGAGGGTATTTAAAGTTCATCATTCCGTATGCAACATCTCGAAATATACATTTTAGACCCCACAAGGTATGTATATTCTTGATCAGCATAAAATTCTATGTCGATGTAGCAATGTCCGTCCGTCTGTCCTTCTGTGGAAATCACTCTAGCTTCCGAACGTAAGGAAGTAGGTTGACAAAATTTTACTTAAATGTGTATTATGTCTGCAGGACTTTTGGTATTGAAAATGGGCCATGTAGGTCCACGTCTTCGTATAGTCCCCATATAACGGTACCTCCCGATATTCGGTATTTTGATGATTTTAGCGATATTATTTACCAGAATTGTTTCAAAATTGGTATTTGAAGTTGGCAGTGGGTACTACAGCCTATGACAGAAAATTGTCTGTGCATGTCCACGTCTTCGTATAGCCCCCATATAACAGTACCTCCCGAAATTCGGTATTTTAATGATTTCAGCGACATTATTTACCTGAATTGTTTCAAATTTTGTATTTGAAGTTCGCAATGGGTACTACAGTCTATGACAAAAAATTGTCTGTGCAGGTCCACGTCTTCGTATAGCCTCTATATAACGGTACCTCCCGACATTCGGTATTTTGATAATTTTAGCGACATTATTTACAGGAATTGTTTCAAATTTGGTATTTGACATTCGTAATGAATACTGCAGCCTATAACAGAAAATTGGCTATGTAGGTCCACGCCTTTGTATAGCCCCATATAACGGTACCTCCCGATATTCGGTATTTTGATGATTTTAGCGACATTATTTACCGGAATTGTTTCAAATTTTGTATTTGAAGTTCGCAATGGGTACTACAGCCTATGACAGAAAATTGTCTGTGCGGGTCCACGCCTTCGCATAGCCCCCATATGACGGAACCACCCGATATTCGGTATTTTGATGATTTTAGCGACATTATTTACCGGAATTGTTTCAAATTTTTGTTTTTTCAAGTTCGTAATGGCTGCTGTAGCCTATGACAAAAAATTGTCTGTGCAAGTCCACGTCTTTGTATAGGCCCCATATAACAGTACCACCCGATATTCGGTATTTTGATGATTTTAGCGACATTATTTACCGGAAATGATTCAAATTTTGTATTTCAACTTCGTAATGGCTGTTGTAGCCTATGACAAAAAATTGTCTGTGCAAGTCCACGTCTTCGAATAGCCCCCATATATCTGTACCTCGCGATATTCGGTACTTTGTTGATTTTAGCGACATTATTTACCGGAATTGTTTCAAATTTGGTATTTGAAGTTCGTAGTGGATACTACAGCCTATGCCAGAAAATTTTCTGTGCAGGTCCACGTTGTATAACTTCCATGGTACCTCCCTATATTCGGTATTTTGTTGATTTTGGCTACATTTTAAATAGATTTTTTTCAAGTTTCGCATTTAAATATTGTAATAGCTTGTGACAGAAATTGCCTATGCAGATCCACGTCGTCGTATGGACCCTATTGTAAAGGCTTCATTCGGTATTTTTAAGATTTTAACAGAATTTTTAGTGGATTTTTATTTATTTTTTTTTTTTTTGAAAATTCCTAAGTTTGCAGCAAATGGTGAAGGGTATTCAAAGTTCGGCCTGGCCGAACTTACAGCTTTTTTTATTTTAACATTTTAATTTTTTAGAATTTTTAACGGATTTTATTATTTATTTTTTTTTTTGAAAATTCCCAAATTTATACCAAATGGTGGAGGGTATTCAAAGTTCGGCCTGGCCGAACTTACAGCTTTTTTTATTTTAACATTTTAATTTTTTAGAATTTTTAACGGATTTTATTTTTTTTTTTTTGAAAATTCCCAAATTTGTACCAAATGGTGGAGGGTATTCAAAGTTCGGCCCGGCCGAACTTACAGCTTTTTTACGTGTTTTCTATTCTTAAATTTCATGGCCATGACTTGCTTAGCCTGCAATAATCTTATTATTCCACGATGTCATTTGCCTCCGACTGCCATCATCATCATCATCAACATCATTTAATTCTACATAAATTCAATCCCCTAATCCAATTTCGTTATTTTCACATGATTGCCCTGGTGTATTACACGTCTACGCCATACCTACTTCTTCACCCTCTCTCAATTCGTTTTGCATGCGAGATAATATCAAATCATTTCAAATAATGTCATTTAGTCAACAACAATAAATAACAACAAAATCATTAATATTAATAATGTATGTCCTGAGGAGCTGCATGGCGATGGCATGGAGGACGAAAAAAAAATAAGAATAAATTATATTTCTATTTGTAAACAAAAATAGACTCGGGTTCATCATGACCATCACAGGAGCCGTGAGGAGCCATCACCATGGCCAGGGGGGGTCAAAGAGAACGAGGGAGAGAGAGAGAGAGCGGCGAAGTTCTTTTTTTCTCAAAGGCTAACAATGACCATTTTGAAAAATCCCGCCATGGATGAGGTTGTTTGTGGGAGTCCTGTAGAATGCAGCAGTGCAACAGTCAACAGCTTATGCTGGCCATAAAAAATGCAACAATAAGTGTTACAACAGCTACTCGACAGGATACTTTTGCCATAAACTCAAGTGACAAATGATGCTGTTAAATGAGAGTTGATTGCATTCTCCGTTGGTTTTTTTCTTTTGCAGGGTGTGAAAGGCCGAGGTAAATGACAGTTGCTCGCTGGCAGAATGAATGAACTCACAAATATCCATCGCAAAAGGCAATGGACCAAAACAACCGCCTAAAAGTATGCAACAGAAATTGTTGCCCATATTAAATGGCATCCACATCCACAACAGAGCTGGGATTGGATTGGACATCGGTAGTTTGTTGTACACAACAAATGAAATACATGACGGACCGACTGACTGCCTGACTCCAAGTCCGGCAGGCCAGCAAAAAGGAAGAATGAAAGCCACTCTCTGTGAGAATTTATTGAAAATGTTGACCCTCCTCGCACTCTCCTTCCAACTGCCATCCCAAAAGAATCCAATGAAGTATGCAAGAAATGCAGGAAAACATTTTACGGAAGGCCAGGTGTGCCAGAGGACAATGCTTGTAAATGATGGTGATGATGGGGACGAGGACAACGCGAATGACGATATTGTTGCTGACTGCTGGAGTCCGTGACGAAAAACAGTTGACGTCCAGCGACCATTGTACGTTGTAAGGTGCAATCTCTGGCTGTCAGGTACATGACATTTCTTTGGCCAGCCAAAGAAGGAAGAAGAAAACGGCAAGCGTTGGCAAAATTCAGCTTCATCTTCAATGCCAGAGTTTCTCTTTTGTGAATGTGCAGGCAATGAAAGAAGAGGGAGGGGGGGGAAATGCTGAAATAAAAAATGAAGTCACGCCATAGAGTTATCCGGAAATCACAAAAATCTTAATAATCACACTCAACGTGACGTATTTCCATGTAAGTCATTTAGCAAAACAAGTTCGGAAAAAAAAAGAAAAACAGAGTCTAACAATTTTCCATAAATATAACTGTATTCTATTTCGAAGGGCTACCAGACGCCCAAGCATGGACTTATTCAAATGGGTTTGAAAAATGGATATTTTGGAAAATATTTTTCAAAAGTGTTCTATTTTAAGCCCTCCACCATCGTATGGAGGGTATATTATGTTTGTCATTCCGTTTGTAACACCTCAAAATATACATTTTAGACCCCTTAAAGTATATATATTATTGATCAGCATAAAATCCGTCCGTCCATCTGCCCATCTGAGGAAATCACTCTAGCTTCGGAACAAAATTAAGTAGGTTCATAAAATTTTACTCAAATGTATATTATGTCTCCAGGACTTTTGGTATTGAAAATGGGTCATGTAGGTCTACGTTCTGGTAAAGCTCCCATATAACGGTACCTCCCGATATTCGGTGTTTTAAGGATTTTAGCGACATTATTCATCGGAATTGCTTCAAATTTAGTATTTGAAGTTCGTAATGGATATTACAGCCTATGACAGAAAATTGTCTGTGTAGGTCCACGTCTTCGTATAACTCCCATATAGCGGTACCTTCCGATATTCGGTATTTTCACGATTTTAGCGACATTATTCACCGGAATTGCTTCAAATTTGATATTTGAAGTTTGCTATGGATATTACAGCCTATGACAGAAAATTGTCTGTGCAGGTTCACGTCTTCGTATAGCCCTCATATAATGGTACCTCCCGATATTCGGTATTTTGATGATTTTATCGATATTATTTACCGGACGTGTATTAAATTTGGTATTTGAAATTCGTAATGGATACTACAGCCTAAGACAGAAACTTGTCTGTGCAGGTCCACGTCTTCGTATAGCCCTCATATAATGGTACCTCCCTATATTCGGTGTTTAGATGTGGTTTTAGCTGCATTATTCACCTGATTTGTTTCAAATTTGGTATTTGAATTTTGCCATGGATACTACAGCCTATGACAGGTGATTGTCTCTGCAGGTTCACGTCTTCATATGGCCCCCTTATAACGGTACCTCCCGATATTCGGTATTTTGATGATTTTAGCGACATTATTCACCGGAATTGTTGCAAATTTGGTATTTGAAGTTCGTAATGGATACTACAGCCTATGACAGAAATTGTCTCTGCAGGTCCACGTCCCCATATAAAATTGTTTGTGCAGGTCCACGTGTTGGTATAGCTCCCATATAATGGTACCTCCCTATATATATTCAGTATTTTGATGATTTTAGCTACATTATTTACCCAATTTTTTCAAGTTTCGCATTCGAATATTTTTTTGGCTTTTGACAAAAGTTGCCTATGCAGGCCTGAGTAATCGTTTAGACCCTAATATGACTGCTACTTTTGGCATTTCTAAGATTTTAACGGAATTTTTAACTGATTTTATTTTATTTATTTATTTATTATTATTTTTTTTTTTGAAAATTGTTAAATTTGTACGAAATGGTGGAGGGTATTCAAAGGTCGGACCGGCCGAACTTAAGCTTTTTTACTTGTTTTTTTTTATACATATCTGCGTAGTCCTTGGAAGTTGACCAGGAATATTCTAGAGCACATCGTGTCTGCATCCAAAAATTTTTAAGATTCAATGAATTTCTGGTCAAAGGGGTCTTGTGTTTGAAAAAATTCATGATTTTTTCGACAATGTCCTTGAAAAATATGTGAACAGAATCACCTTTTTATATATAGCTGCGAAGTCCTTGGGAGTTTGCTAACGAAACAGGATTCTTCCGAAGGCCTTGTTTCCATTAAGGTCAAAAAAAGTTTTGAAAAATATGTTTAAAAAATTGATTGATTTATTCAAGGATGTCCTAAAATTTTTAGTCAAAATCTCCTTTTAAAGACATTCTTAAAAAATGATATATTTTATAAACCAGGATTATTGTAGGAAGACAGTAATAATACTCTTAAAAAAATCCTCTACTTTCATAGTCAGGAATGTCAGGTTGTCCTTGAAAATTATTTTTTTTCAAAAAATCCACAATTCTCTGCAAATTTTAAAAATTGAAAAAAAAAAAAACAATTTCAGTGCTGAAAATAATTTTTCAAAAAATCCACAATTTAAGGCAAAATTTCAAAGAAATGATTTTAAATATTTCATATGTTTCAGGGATGTCCTTAAAAATTATTTTGTTAAAAAATCCACAATTCTCTGCAAATTTTAAAAAAAATATTTTTTTTTTTGTTGAAAATTATCTGTCAAAAATCCACAATTCATGGTAAAATAAAAAAATGAATTTCAATTTTTCATATATTTCCAGGATATTTCTTCTGATCTTCCGTCAAAAACGGTTGCCCTTGTTGCTGGAAATCTATTCCAAACCCCCACTTTTCCATCTTACGCAGCTATTGATCCGCCACCTGACTGCCGGTAGCCATAACAGCAACACCAACAATTTTATGATGTTCATTCGCATCCTTTTTGCATGGCTGCCACCGCCAGATAAAAGTCATACTTATCAAACAAATCCTCGTTAAAAACGCGTTTATATACGTGTGAAGAAAAAATATCCTTGGGCCAAAAATTTTGCAAATTTTCTATGGCTGGTTGGCGAATAGAAAAAGTGAACGGGAGAGGGAGAGTGCGCTTCGCGAAAAAAAGAGGTGAGAATGCAAAAAGGCCTTAGGTATTTTCATATTTCACATCCTGCCATTAGTCGGGGCCAACAGAATGTAAGCTGACAATGAAAATGGCTGGGGCGACCGTGGCCATGACCATGCAAAGGCTACAAGTATGCCCAATGTTATTGTTGGCATTTGTTTTTTCTGGTGTGGCCTCAAAGGTGTTGCTCACAGATTTGTGGTTGGCCATTGGGCCAGGCAGGTGTAAATTGAGCCCATTAATCTGATTGTGGTTTATGAAAATCATAATCGTTATTAATGGGGATTAATATTTAAAATGATAATGTGTCTGGCTGGGCAGGATAAATGGAGGATCCCCAAGCATTTCAATTCAAATACAGAATTTCAGAATTAGTTAATTTCTGTTATCATTTCTTCCACACTTGACCTGTTTTGCGAAGCTTTTGTAATAACAAATCCTTATTAAGGACAACAATCAATAGTAAAAAGGACCGGGCTATTAGGAGAACAATACATCCAATTATGAAAAGATGAACATAGGGACAGACTTAAATACAACCACCCACCCACACACATTCCGTCATTTATGCCATTGAATGGCAATCAATCATCATAACACCCATCCGCACACACACACACCGCCAAATTGCGAATGCAGCCGTTTGAATAGCCAAAAAGGACACATTCGAATCCTGTGCTGCTATCAACACCATTTATGGCATTCATTCATTCATTCGCTCATTCGTACATTTCTACATTCAGTCATGTGCCAAGTCTTGCGTATCCTGCGATTTTGCCATGGACTATGAAAATCACAACATTTACCACAGAGCGCAGAGTTAGAGACATCGCCGGCTGGCTGGCTGCCTGGATGATTATGAATATTTTAGCGCACCCAGGCACACACACACACGTGCACCCTGTAGAGTTATTCACAAATCTATATTCGAAGCTATTTTCCAAATGAGTCCAGCGCCTGAGGAGATGGTGCGGAAATAACCGTCACTCCTTTATTATGGTTGGGAGATGAGACCCTAACTAACTGAAAGAACATATTTCAAAACGATATTTGCAATAAATTTACAATTTTTGCAATTTCCAACTTGTCGATGTATTGACTGGGCGACGGTGGTCTAAATTGGACGGAAATTTGCTATAAAAGTAACTATGAAGAAGTTGGATCGATTCAGGGGTGAGGCAACCGTCTAGACCACATAATAGGTATGGTTTGGCAGGGAATACTTAAAAAATATTTTCAGCAAAAATTTTATTTATTTCAATATCAATTGATAGTCCTTAAAATAATTTTCAAAAAATCCACGTTCATTGATAGTCCTTAAAATAATTTTCAAAAAATCCACGTTCATTGATAGTCCTTAAAATAATTTTCAAAAAATCCACGTTCATTGATAGTCCTTAAAATAATTTTCAAAAAATCCACGTTCATTGATAGTCCTTAAAATAATTTTCAAAAAATCCACGTTCATTGATAGTCCTTAAAATAATTTTCAAAAAATCCACGTTCATTGATAGTCCTTAAAAATATTTTTTAAAAAATCCACGTTCTTTGATAGGCCTTAAAAATAATTTTTAAAAAATCAGTATCTATTGATAGTCCTTCAAAATAATTTTTAAAAAATCAATATCTATTGAAAGTCCTTAAAAATAATTTTTAAAAAATCAATATCTTCTGATAGTTCTTAAAAATGAATTTTAAAAAATCCACGTTTATTGATAGTCCTTAAAAATAATTTTCAAAAAATCGACGTTTATTGATAGTCCTTAAAAATAATTTTAAAAAATCCACGTTTATTGATAGTCCTTAAAAATAATTTTCAAAAAATCGACGTTTATTGATAGTCCTTAAAAATAATTTTAAAAAATCCACGTTTATTGATAGTCCTTAAAAATAATTTTCAAAAAATCGACGTTTATTGATAGTCCTTAAAAATAATTTTTTAAAAAATCAATATCTATTGATAGTCCTTAAAAATAATTTTTAAAAAATCAGTATCTATTGATAGTCCTTAAAAATAGATTTTAAAAAATCAGTATCTATTGATAGTCCTTAAAAATAAATTCTAAAAAATCCACGTTTATTGATAGTCCATAAAAATAATTTTTAAAAAATCCACGTTTATTGATAGTCCTTAAAAATAAATTTTTAAAAATCCACGTTTATTGATAGTCCTTAAAAATAAATTTTAAAAAATCCACGTTTATTGATAGTCCTTAAAAATAATTTTTAAAATAATCCACGTTTACTGATTGTCTTCAAAAATAATTTTTAAAATAATCCACGTTTATTTATAGTCCTTAAAAATAATTTTTAAAAAATCCACGTTTATTGAAAGTCCTTAAAAATAATTTTTAAAAAATCCACGTTTATTGAAAGTCCTTAAAAATAATTTTTAAAAAATCCACGTTTGTTTATAGTGCTTAAAAATAATTTTTAAAAAATCCACGTTTATTTATAGTGCTTAAAAATAATTTTTAAAAAATCCACGTTTATTTTTAAAAAATTGCATTTTTTTTCAAAAATAATTTTTAAAAAATCCGCGTTCATTGATAGTCCATTAATGCAATTTAAAAAAAAAAAAAAAATTAAAAAATCCACGTTCATTGATAGTCCTTTAAAATTATTTAAAAAAAAATTAAATTTTTTCAAAAATGATTTTTAAAAAATCCACATTTATTGAAAGTCCTTAAAAATGATATTTAAAAAATCCACGTTTATTGAAAGTCCTTAAAAATGATATTTAAAAAATCCACGTTTATTGAAAGTCCTTAAAAATGATATTTAAAAAATCCACGTTTATTGAAAGTCCTTAAAATGATTTTTAAAAAATCCACGTTTATTGAAAGTCCTTAAAAATGATATTTAAAAATCCACATTTATTGAAAGTCCTTAAAAATGATATTTAAAAAATCCACGTTTATTGAAAGTCCTTAAAAATGATATTTAAAAAATCCACGTTTATTGAAAGTCCTTAAAAATGATATTTAAAAAATCCACATTTATTGAAAGTCCCTAAAAATGATATTTAAAAATCCACGTTTATTGAAAGTCCTTAAAAATGATATTTAAAAAATCCACGTTTATTGAAAGTCCTTAAAAATGATATTTAAAAAATCCACGTTTATTGAAAGTCCTTAAAATGATATTTAAAAATCCACGTTTATTGAAAGTCCTTAAAAATGATTTTTAAAAAATCCACGTTTATTGAAAGTCCTTAAAAATGATATTTAAAAAATCCACATTTATTGAAAGTCCTTAAAAATGATATTTAAAAAATCCACGTTTATTGAAAGTCCTTAAAAATGATATTTAAAAAATCCACGTTTATTGAAAGTCCTTAAAAATGATATTTAAAAAATCCACATTTATTGAAAGTCCCTAAAAATGATATTTAAAAAATCCACGTTTATTGAAAGTCCTTAAAAATGATATTTAAAAAATCCACGTTTATTGAAAGTCCTTAAATATGATATTTAAAAAATCCACGTTTATTGAAAGTCCTTAAAAATGATATTTAAAAAATCCACGTTTATTGAAAGTCCTTAAAAATGATATTTAAAAATCCACATTTATTGAAAGTCCCTAAAAATGATATTTAAAAAATCCACGTTTATTGAAAGTCCTTAAAAATGATATTTAAAAAATCCACGTTTATAGAAAGTCCTTAAAAATGATATTAAAAAATCCACGTTTATTGAAAGTCCTTAAAAAAGATTTTTAAAAATCCACGTTTATTGAAAGTCCTTAAAAATTGTTTTTAAAAAATCCATGTTTATTGAAAGTCCTTAAAATATATTAAAAAAATAAATCCACGTTTATTGATAGTCCTAAAAATAATTTTTAAAAAATCACCATTTATTCAAAAATAATTTTTAAAAAAATCCACTTTTATTGATAGTCCATAAAAATTATTTTTTAAAAAATCCTCGTTTATTGATAGTCCTTAAAAATAATTTTTAAAAAATCCACGTTTTATGATATTTCTTAATTTTTTTAAATCCTCGTTTATAAATAGCCCTTCAAAATGATTTTGAAAAATCGACGTTTATTGATAGTCCTTCAAACTGATTTTGAAAAATCGACGTTTACTGATAGTCCCACAAAACGATTTTTGAAAAATCCACGTTTATAGCTAGTCTTTTAAAATTGATAGTCCGTACAAATATTTAAAAAAAATCCACGTTTATTGCTATTCCTTAAATATAAATTTTAAAAAATCCTTAAAAATAACTTTTATAAAATCCAAAAAAAAAAATGGTTTTTAATGATAGTAAAATTCAAAATAGTTGGTTATGGCCTAGGATGGCCTTTTACAAATATGTCGTAAGAATTTCTTGGAAAACATGTCCCAGGAATATTGTCCTTTTATTATTTTTTTTTTTTTTCAAAAATCCTTATAGTACGAATTTCCAAATTACCTTGTTTTGTCCTGTCAAAGAGGCACATTTCCAATTCGTGGTTTTTAACTGATGTCCCATAGCAATGCAGTAACATTTTCTAAACCTTTTACCAATATTCGTATCCTTAATGTACGAAGTTTCCAAAGTCTTGCCATATCTCACCCCCTACACAAAGGAAATTCTGAAGGTAGGGTCTTGTCGATGGAAATTGTGCCTAATCTTACACCAACAGGCATCCTAATACCACAATTTAAGAATTTAGCCTCAGCCGTTTAGTCTGGGCCGGTAACATCAAGCTACTTCAATGTTCTTAGAAATTCCGGTTAATTTTGAGAAAAATAAGTCCACATCTCTTTGGAGGAAACTGTGGAATAAATTCACATATTTAACTGAACATTTTTCTTAAAATGTTTTGCCAATGTATGATTGTGCATAGTCCCGCAACTGGCATCATTAACACAATCACCATCCGCTCTTGTCGTCAGTAGCTGCAGTTCTCCCCACAGAATTTACTGACTCACCATCCAAAAGTTAACTTATCATAGACACAATTTTGTTGGAAGGTGCTCAGTAAATAAGAGATAGAAAAAAACCCATGGAACTTTCCTTTGCTCTCCCCCCCCCTTCGTTTGTTGGTAACGTTGTAGGCGTTTATGTTTTGTTGGCATACAAAATTTCCTAACACTTGTACCCTATTACTTTTGCCAAAATGCAATTTCCTAATTTCTCACAAGGGAAATGGACTCAAAAGTGGTCAAAAGTGTTGCACAACCCAGTATCGAAAGTACAAATGAGTTTGAAGTGGAATGTGTGTTGCATATATTAAGGATGGGGGGTGGCCAATGGTGGGTGGTGCAAGAGGATATTGGAGGTGTGGGAAGAGGTGATATGGATGCACAGTAGTTCTCAATTTCACCAGCTCACTTATGGTTCACCAGCGCACCTATGATTCACCAGCGCACCTATGGTACACCAGCTCACCTATGGTTCACCAGCTCACCTAGGGTTCACCAGCTCACCTAGGGTTCACCAGCTCACCTAGGGTTCACCAGCTCACCTAGGGTTCACCAGCTCACCTAGGGTTCACCAGCTCACCTAGGGTTCACCAGCTCACCTAGGGTTCACCAGCTCACCTAGGGTCACCAGCTCACCTAGGGTTCACCAGCTCACCTAGGGTTCACCAGCTCACCTAGGGTTCACCAGCTCACCTAGGGTTCACCAGCTCACCTAGGGTTCACTAGCTCACCTATGGTTCACCTAATCACCTAGGGTTCACCAGCTCACCTATGGTTCACCAGCTCACCTATGGTTCACCAGCTCACCTGGGGGTTCACTGGCTCACATATGGTTTTCTAGCTCACCTAAGGTTCACCGGCTCACCTAGTGTTCACCGGCTCACCTAGGGTTCAACGGCTCACCTAGGGTTCACCAGCTCACCTATGGTTCACCAGCTCATCTATGGTTCACCAGCTCACCTATGGTTCACCAGCTCACCTAGGGTTCACCAGCTCACCTGGGGGTTCACTGGCTCACATATGGTTTTCTAGCTCACCTAAGGTTCACCGGCTCACCTAGTGTTCACCGGCTCACCTAGGGTTCAACGGCTCACCTAGGGTTCACCAGCTCACCTATGGTTCACCAGCTCATCTATGGTTCACCAGCTCACCTATGGTTCACCAGCTCACCTATGGTTCACCAGCTCACCTATGGTTCACCAGCTCACCTATGTTTCACCAGCTCACCTAGGTTCACCAGCTCACCTAGGGTTCACCAGATCACCTAGGGTTCACCAGCTCACCTAGGGTTCACCAGCTCACCTAGGGTTCACCAGCTCACCTAGGGTTCACCAGCTCACCTAGGGTTCACCAGTTCACCTATGGTTCCCTGGCTCATCTAGGGTTCACCAGCTCACCTATGGTTCTCTGGCTCACCTAGGGTTCACCAGCTCACGTACGGTTCACTAGGTCACCTTCGGTTCACTAGCTCACCTATGGTTCACTGACCACCTCCGGTTCACTAGCTCACCTATTGTTCTCTGGCTCATCTAGGGTTCACTAGCTCACATATTGTTCTCTGGCTCATCTAGGGTTCACCAGCTCACCTATGGTTCTCTGGCTCACCTAGGGTTCACCAGCTCACCTATAGTTCTCTGTCTCACCTAGGGTTCACCAACTCACCTAGGGTTCATTGACTCACCTACGGTTCACCAACTCACCTAGGGTTCATTGACTCACCTACGGTTCACTAGCTCACCTATGGTTCATTAGCTCACCTATGGTTCGCTAGCTTACCTATGGTTCACTAGCTCAACTATGGTTCACTAGCTCAACTATGGTTCACTAGCTCACCTATGGCTCACTAGCTCACCTATGGTTCACTAGCTCACCTATGGTTCACTAGCTCACATATGGTTCACTAGCTCACCTATGGTTCACTAGCTCACCTATGGTCCACTAGCTCACCTATGATTCACTAGCTCACATATGGTTCACTAGCTCACCTATGGTTCACCAGCTCACCTATGGTTCACCAGCTCACCTATTGTTCACAAGCTCACCTATGGCTCACTAGCTCAATTATATTTCACTGGTCTATGGTTGACTAGCTCACAAAATGTTTCTATTCCATCCATAGTTCCCCAGCTCACCCATGACCAACTCGCTATCCAACAAAAAATATTTTGGCTTCGAAACACTGTGCCCTGCATCCGTATATGTCATATTAATGACCAATGGCTATTAGTAAGAATTGTTGGAAAATTTGGCTACCAATGCTACCGCAAATAATGCATAGCACCACGCCAAGTTAGTCCACAACGCCATAGTGTGAACCTACAATCCTTTAGGCACCCTCTCGCACACACATGCATTTTCAAACCTTGGAAACTACTTTTCCCTTTCCGTTTCTAGTTCAGACTGCAGACAGCAACAAATGTCTGGCAGTTATGTACACATACACATCTGGTTATGGCTTGGAATAATTTTGTTGGCTCCGGACATTGGCTACAACAATAACATCTACTCTAAAATTCAGTCCAAAAAAGAATTGAGAATCGGCAGAACACCGACAACACCAAATGTTGTAATTTTTTTCAAAATTTATGTGCGGTACAGTTACTGTTTTACAAATAGCCCAAGATTCTAGGAAATGTGAGGGGGAGTAGGAGAGAGGGGGGGGGGCAGATGTATGGACTTTGTTGGCGTTTCTTTTTAATGTTGCATCCAACTAAATGTACCATGCAGACACATTGATTATCCCAGGCACAGAGGCAAAAACTGAAAATCGCATATGCAATTCATAACGGCTGCAGGCTGTAGTCCTGTGAGTGGGTGTGTGTGTGCGCTCGTTCAATATCCTTGGTCATTTGGGGGTCAGATGTTAAGGATTTATTTATAAATAATTCATAAAGCCAAACAAATATTCAAAAGTCAGATGAAAGCGGAAGCAATGCAGGATTTAGAGATGATTGTAAGTTAAATCGTGGAAAATTGCTCAACAGACAGTGGGAGCTGGCGGATAGGAGGTTATGGAGGGATAATTTGGAAATTTATGGGCAAAAATTCTAGACAAATTTTCCAGAGTTATGTGGACAAATGTTAGGGGTGAACTGCTGAAAGGGAACTGATAGGAAGCTAGGGAGAATCGCTGAGCTAGTGACCCCCAGAGAACCCCCTTGGGGTGCTAGGGAATACTAGATGAGCAAGAGAGTCAGAGGAGAGCAAGGCAACTCCTCGTCAGTTAACAACAAAATTTGGGCTAAAGAATCATTGGTGAACTATTGAGGCGTTTGGAAATCTGGGAAACACTAGATAAGCAAGAAATCATGGGGAGACCTGGGAAAACCTGAACTAGTGACCCTTTGGAAATCTATGGAACATTTAGTGAGTCAGGTAGCACTGGATGAGCAGGTGAGCTAGGAAACCCTTCGGGAGCTAGACAGCAAGAACTGAGTTAGGGAATCCTTGCCGAACAAATAAACATTCAAAATCAAGGGAATCTTTGGATAGTAAGAAGCACTAGAGGAGCTAGACAACAAAAATTTACCTAGGGAACTAGTAAAGCTTTCGAAATCTAGGGAATCCTTGGTTAGTTATAAGGAAAAATCTAAGGAACCCTTAGTTAGTCATAAGAGAGGTAGGAAAGCATTCGTGAGATAAGATGAACAAAGGATTTATAGAAAGCAAAAAAGACCACAGATGAGGTAGTGAACCACAGGTGAGCTAGTGAACCACAGGTGAGCTAGTGAAACACAGATGAGCTAGTGAATTATAGGTGAGCTAGTGAACCATAGGGTGAGCTAGTGAACCATAGGCGAGCTAGTGAACCATAGGTGAGCTAGTGAACCATAGGTTAGCTAGTGAATTATAAGTGAGCTAGTGAACCATAGGTGAGCTAGTGAACCATAGGCGAGCTAGTGAACCATAGGTGAGCTAGTGAACCATAGGTTAGCTAGTGAATTATAAGTGAGCTAGTGAACCATAGGTGAGCTAGTGAACCATAGGCGAGCTAGTGAACCATAGGCGAGCTAGTGAACCATAGGTGAGCTAGTGAACCATAGGTGAGCTAGTGAACCATAGGTGAGCTAGTGAACCATAGATAAGCTAGTGAACCATAGGTGAACCAGTGAACCAAAGGTGAGTGAGTGAACCATAGGTGAGCTAGTGAACCACAAGTCAGGTAATGAACCATAGGTGAGCTAATGAACCAAAGGTGAGCTAATGAACCATAGGTGAGCTCGTGAACCATAGGTTAGCTCGTGAACCATAGGTGAGCTAGTAAACCATAGGTGATCTAGTAAACCATAGGCGAGCTAATGAACCATAGGGTGAGCTGGTGAACCATAGGTGAGCTAGTAAACCTTAGGTGAGCTGGTGAACCATAGGTGAGCTAGTGAACCATAGGTGAGCTGGTGAACCATAGGTGAGCTGGTGAACCATAGGTGAGCTAGTGAACCATAGGTGAGCTAGTGAACCATAGGTGAGCTAGTGAACCATAGGTAAGCTAGTGAACCATAGGTGAGCTAGTGAACCATAGGTGAGCTAGTGAACCATAGGTGAGCTAGTGAACCATAGGTGAGCTAGTGAACCATAGGTGAGCTAGTGAACCATAGGTGAGCTAGTGAACCATAGGTGAGTTTGTGAACCATAGGTGAGTTAGTGAACCATAGGTGCGCTAGTTAACCATAGGTGCGCTAGTGAACCACAAGTCAGCTAATGAACCATAGGTGAGCTAATGAACCAAAGGTGAGCTAATGAACCATAGGTGAGCTCGTGAACCATAGGTGAGCTCGTGAACCATAGGTGAGCTAGTAAACCATAGGTGATCTAGTAAACCATAGGCGAGCTAATGAACCATAGGTGAGCTGGTGAACCATAGGTGAGCTAGTAAACCTTAGGTGAGCTGGTGAACCATAGGTGAGCTAGTGAACCATAGGTGAGCTGGTGAACCATAGGTGAGCTGGTGAACCATAGGTGAGCTAGTGAACCATAGGTGAGCTAGTGAACCATAGGTGAGCTAGTGAACCATAGGTGAGCTAGTGAACCATAGGTGAGTTTGTGAACCATAGGTGAGTTAGTGAACCATAGGTGAGCTAGTGAACCAAAGTTAAGTGAGTGACCCATAGGTGAACTAGTGAACCATTGGTGAGCTAGTGAACCATAGGTGAGGTAGTGAACCCCAGGTCAGCTAGTGAACCACAGGTCAACTGGTGAACCAAAGGGCAGCTAGTTAACCACAGGTGAGCTAGTGAACCATACGTGAGCTAGGGAAGCTTAGGCGAGCTCAAAAATCAAGGTGATATTAGTTAAGCTTGCAAAACAAAAGTGAACTATACCTGAATTTCAGAAACCCATCAAATTATTAGGAATTAGTGCCCCAGAGAACCATAGTTTAATTCCAAAACCCTATCATATTTTGGGCGAAAGCATCAAAATTATTACTGATATTAATTAGTGAATTAGAATATAATTCTAGGAAAGGGGAACCAAAGGGGCGATGGTGAAGTATTTTTATTTAGGGAATTAAGTTTTAGATATATTTGCTCTCAATTGGCCTAGCACTTTAAACTAACTCTTACTAAAGCTTTCCTTCCCAATTTCTCTCCCAAACCATTATCCTTTTACCCAAACTCCTTCTCCACCTCCTCCACAAAAATGTAACACATCTGCACCATTATGCCAATATACTTTTTCTCGCCAACATAATGGCCACTAAAAAATGAACCAAAAGAATAAAAAAATACAAGTTGTATGGATATGATTTCTTATCTCAACAGAAACATTTCAATTCGCAATGAATAGCAAAGGAATTGGTCCGTTTACTGTCTGCATTATGGTCAATGGTCAAAGAGAAAATGTGCAAAAAAAAAAAAAAAGAAAGAAAAATACCGAACATTTCACATGATTTATAACCTCAGAAAATGACCAATAAATATATTTGTGTAAAGTCTGGAACATGGGTTCTTTTTTCCGCCAGAATTTTTAAGTGAATTGTCTGCAGATTTTATGGCAGCACTTTTTGGAGATTTAATAATTTTAAAAACTGGGCAACTTTTGCTAAAAGGAAATTTAAGCATTTCATTGAAGGTATCAACTTTCCAACCGAACTTTGAACTGTCCCCTAAAATTAAGGCACTTTTGTGCCTAATTTCAATCTTTGCTCACCTTTCTTTTTTTGTGTGTCATGGAGGAAAAATTGCCATTAATTACATTGCTGTCGAAAACTTGAAAGACTTTTGTGACCATTTCCCAGAAATGAAATCAATAAATTAATTTCGCCCTCCTTGTAAGTAAGCAGAACAAATCTGTATGTGTTGGATACTGTTGCCATTTAGTCATGCCTTTCATTTGGGTCAAGAATTAAGTAAAAACTTCTTGCTCTTGGTTAGAAAAAGCAGTGCAAGAAAACTTTAGGTTAAAATCGAAGTTTAGCCGACCTTATGGGGGTGCTAAATGTGATCTGAGTTAACGATAGCTTAGAGGAGGAATTATGGATGAGCTCAAGAAAGAGAGGCGATGTATTGAACCCTAATAGTGGTCTAATGAACTGCTACTCAACAAGTGAACCATAGGTAAGATAAAGAACAAATGAGAAAAATTCTGAACCAATATCAAGCTAGTGAACCATAAGTAAGGAACTGAATAATTGGTGAGCCGGCCAATAATTTTCAAGCCAGTTAGCGCTTTAAAATCAAGTAAATCTTTTTGATCTAGGGAACAATTGGCGAGCATGTGAACCAATGGTGAGCATGTGGTTAGTAAACTGTCTCAAACTCTATGCGATTAAGTAATCTAACTGCAAAAGTGAGAAGAGATTCCAATCTCGCTCTTGGTTTGTAAATTCAATTATCTACCCGGATCGAAGGACCAATGTGAAAAAGGAGGAAAGAAACACTACCGCCGTGTGATGATTCAATTCTAGTTTTTATTAAAAAATATCGGTGCAGATCTCTCCCACAAAAGTTAGACATTAAAAAAAAAAAAACAGTAAAAAAAGTTCTAAAGTCGGGCGAGGCCAATTTTATGATACCCTACACCACTTTGCTAATTTAGTTGAGCTCCACATAACAATTAAAAGTTTCTATGGGAGAATTCAATCATACACCCTATGATTATAATTATAATTTAAAGTTCATAGGACTAAATATGCCGAAGCATTTGTATCTTTTAAATTCAGACTTGTGTTGCCCATTTGGTGCAAAATTAATTTGAAATCGGATAAAGGTATATATGGGAGCTATATCCAAATCGGAACCGATCTCTATAAAATTTGGCAAAGATATTTCTGAGCTGTATGTGATATATTTCCCTGAATATTGTTGTTACGGAGTGCATATTACGGCTGTGGGTAACAAATACAATAAATCGGATGAACAATATATATGGGAGCTATAGCCATATCTGAACCGATCTTCACAAAATTTGGCATACCAGCTTCTAGACTCAATTCGGTAGCAAGTGCCAAATTCCATCCCATTTGGACAAATATTAGATGTTTGGTGCACAATAAAAGGTAAATCGGACGAAGTTATGGGAGCTACATCCAAATCTGAACCGATTTCGATAAAATTTAGCAAATGTATTTCTGCGCTGCATTAATATATTCCTCAAATATGTTGTTACAGAGTTCATATTACAGCTGCGGAGGACAAAAATAACAAATCGGATCTATAGCTATATCTGAACCGATTTCGATCAAATTTTGCATACGTATTTCCAGGACTAATTTGGTTGTATGTGCAAATTCCATACTATACGGGCTGAATTACCGTTTGGTGGACCAAAAACAAGCAAATCGGACGAAATATATACCGGAGCTATATCTAAATTTTGACCGACTATCTCAAATTCCAATAGGGTTCGTCTTTGGGCCAAACAAATGATTTGTGCACAAATTCATCTCAATCGAATAATAAATCCGACCTGCATTTTGTTCACAAAAATACCTGGACAGACGGACGGACGGACTGACATGCATAAATCAACTCAGAAAGTGATTCTATGGAGATCCTCAAAAGTAACTATGGGTCAATCTCACTTCCTTCTCATGTTACAAACAAATGCACAAACACATAATACCCTTACCACTATGTGGTGTAGGGTATAAAAAAGTATCAGTCGGTTGTCCCCGACATATGTATACCCTCAGCTAATGTCGATTATTTAAATATATTTTGACTTCTGTAACGATTATTCAAATTGTTGCCCTTTGTGGAGTATGTTCCGAAGAAATGGGCCATATTGTCCATTTCGTATTGGACATAAATAAATATGATATAAATATTGCGACGTGCCAGGTTTGGACTATATTGTACTTCCTTCATTTTATATGAGATATGTGATAATTTTGTGTGAGGTCCAGAATACAGTCGATCGCAATATTCCATTTTCATAATTCCAATTTTTATATCCAATTCTATGCGAACTCATAAATTCCATATTCACCTCAGGTTTATGGTTGAGAGAAATATTTAAATATAGCGAGTTGTAAAAAATCGTTGAATTGTTTCGCAAGTTATGGCAGGTAAAAGTACTGAAAATTGTGACCCTGTGAGTGAGGTACTGTGAGTGAGGTACCAGAAGGGGTTCACAGATATATCATCTTCAAAAGTGATTTTGTGTTAGCCAAATATTTTGTATGTATGAAATTTGAAAAAAGTTAGATGTTTTTTTTTTTCGATTTCTTTCAGGGTTTGTTTTTCAGTATCTTAAACCCTATATGGGGGAGGTACCAGTAGAAATTGACCGATCTCTACCATCTTTATAACAGATCTTGTGATGATTCAAATACTGAGATGTGGCAAGCCTGAGCTTCGTGGATATTTAAAATGTTGACCCTCTGTGGGGGAGGTACCAGAAAAAGTGGACGATATATCCCATCTTCACAGCAGATCTTGAACTAGTAGATATAATTGGATGTGTGGAATATGAGAGAACGGATGCTTATTCGGATTAACTAATCGTTTTGATTATTTCGAACTTTGGCCCTTTGTAAGGGAATACCAGAAGGATTGGACCGATATATTCCATCT